>NC_052151.1:224797567-224810067 GCF_902713615.1 Scyliorhinus canicula | reverse complement strand
ATCGCTGAGGCCAGACCATGGAGCACATCTCCTGGGGGGGGTTTCCTGAGGCCAGACCAAACAGCACTTCTGACGGGGGGGTTTCCTGAGGCCAGACCAAACAGCAATTCTGACGGGGGGGTTTCCACTTTTCAAAATTAAAAGTGAATTCCATCTTAATGCAATAGGCCCCAGTAGTTGTCCCGATTCAAAATTGATAAAGGCCAAAATAACAGAACTGCGCAAAATAATCTATAAACGTCTCTATAAACAAAGAGAACATAGAACAGTACAGCACAGAACAGGCCCTTCGGCCCTCAATGTTGTGCCGAGCCATGATCACCCTACTCAAACCCACGTATCCACCCTATACCCGTAACCCAACAACCCCCCCCTTAACCTTACTTTAATTAGGACACTACGGGCAATTTTAGCATGGCCAATCCACCTAACCCGCACATCTTTGGACTGTGGGAGGAAACCGGAGCACCCGGAGGAAACCCACGCACACACGGGGAGGACGTGCAGACTCCACACAGACAGTGGCCCAGCCGGGAATCGAACCTGGGACCCTGGACCTGTGAAGCATTTATGCTAACCACCATGCTACCCTGCTGCCCCAAATGTCTCTATAAACGCCAAATGGTTAATGGCTTACGACATCCGGCGCTGATTCGCCCTCCAACATGGCTGTCTGTCTCCCAGAACCTCCTTGGCGTTCCGTGGACACGATGATTTTGCTGATTTCTGCTCATGGCCAAGGTGCATCGTTCTTCCCTCTCTAACTGAGCCAGTCCCTTTGATTTTCGTCGAGACGGAGGTGGCTTTCGTGGTGAAAAGCTTCGGCGGTCGTTTACAGATTGCCTCCTGTTGTATCCCCGCGACTTTGTCCGTGCTCCTTCAGTCCCTGTACTATATCCGTCCCTCATGCAACACTGTCAGCCTTTCCTGATTAGTCAATAAACAGTGAACCAAATTTTGGGGATGTCTTACGCCAAAACTACATCATAGAATTTACAGTGAAGGAGACCATTCAGCCCATCGAGTCTGCACCGGCTCTTGGAAAGAGCACCCTACCCAAGGTCAACACCT
Source organism: Scyliorhinus canicula (assembly GCF_902713615.1). Classification (NCBI taxonomy): domain Eukaryota; kingdom Metazoa; phylum Chordata; class Chondrichthyes; order Carcharhiniformes; family Scyliorhinidae; genus Scyliorhinus; species Scyliorhinus canicula. The sequence continues at coordinate 224,808,996 of NC_052151.1, read as the reverse complement.
CCACCCTATCCCCATAACCCACCCAACACTAAGGCCAATTTTGGACACTAAGGGCAATTTAGCACGGCCAATCCACCTAACCTGCACATCTTTGGACTGTGGGAGGAAACCGGAGCACCCGGAGGAAACCCACGCACACACGGGGAGGATGTGCAGACTCCGCACAGACAGCGGCCCAAGCCGGAATCGAACCTGGGACCCTGGAGCTGTGAAGCGATTGTGCTATCCTCTATGCTACTGTGGACATGTAGGATTGTCCGTGCTCAGAGACGTATTGGGCTCACTTTTAACCAATCGACTCTTTTCAACCCTTCCGACTTTATCTTCTCCCTTGGACATCACATGGTTACTGTCAGCAACATGTACAGCTGAGGGATTGGTCACTGAAGGGTCATCTACATCCTTTTGAAGGTCTACGGCGAGGAAATAGAAGTGGATATAAGGGAGATGAAGTAATTCGCAATCAATCCCTTTTGAAAGTTATGGGGAAGGTGGATGAACCAGTTGCGTTTACAAGGGATTGATTTCCAATTACTTTACCTCCTTTGCTGTTCACTGCTGCTATATCGAAGAGGCACTGTAGACCTTCAAAAGGACGTGGGATCAAGCAGCCGCTCGCTTGGTATCCTTTCACAGTCTTTACCCTCACCCTGACTAACTTCTCCCGGTTTGCTGTGTCCTTTCCCAGCTTGGGAAGGACTCCTGGCCAATTGTTCACGATCAATTAGGGATGGGTCTATTTCGTAACAGCTGTTTAACGTCACTTCATGGTCAGAAACAAAATCGAATTCAAGACTCTTGTCTGAGTCTGCCTCCTTATGGTCACCTTCAGTCCGATAATGTTCCGAATCGGATTCGCTACCACTGCCATTTGTCATGTGATCAACAGCTGTCAGCATCTTCTTCCTCGAGTCATTAATGGGTTTTCCAAGCTCCCACGTGCCCTACTGTTGGCATCTCATGTGCTAACTGTAATACTTCCTTCATACTCTCTGTAATTATGGGTGAAGTTACAACCTTCACTCCCGCTAAATCATTCCCCGCAAGGAAATCTACTCCTTCCACTGGGAATTCCTTATCCACTCCAACGACTACTGGACCTGACACGAAATCACACTCCAACTGCACTTTATACAATGGCACTGGCATACAACCTCCACCTATCCCATTCACTAATACCTCAGCTTTTACTGAACTCTCTGGAGGGAAAGACAAATCTTTCTCCAATGCGAGGGTTTGAGTCGCCCCTCTGCCCCTTAAAATTGTTATGGGATTGGCGAGGAAAGTGGTGGGACCTTCCACTTCGTTACAAAATGCATATCTCTCATTTACTTCGTTCCTCACAGCACGTTTACTTCAAGTCTCCCAAAAACATAAGACCATAAGACATAGGAGCAGAATTAGCCCATCAAGTCTGCTCCCCCATTCAATCATGGCTGATATTTTTCACATCCCCATTCTCCTGCCTTCTCCCCATAACCCCTGATCCCCTTATTGATCAAGAACCTATCTATCTCTGTCTTAAAGACAGTGATTTGGCCTCCACAGCCTTCTGCGGCAAAGAGTTCCACAGATTCACCACCCTCCGGCTGAAGAAATTCCTCCTCATTTCTGTTTTAAAGGATCGTCCCTTTAGTCTGAGATGGTGAATCCTCTGGTTCTAGTTTTTCCTATAAGTGGAAACATCCTCTCCACGTCCACTCTACCCAGGCCTTTCAGTAGCCTGTAAGTTTCAATAAGATCCCCTCTCATCCTTCTAAACTCCCAACGAGTACAGACCCAGAGTCCTCAACTGTTCCTCATACGACAATTCTTCATTCCAGTGAACTTCCATTTAACGCTACCATCTGCACCACAGTATTCTCCACTCCTTTTTCAGAACCTTCCCTGTGAACCCCCACGACTCCCATGGGCTTTCCTTGCAGCTTCCAACATGCTGTATGAACGTGTCCCATCTTAATACGATGGTGTCTTCCAAATCTCACCTCCACCTTCATTCCTGATCCGAGGAGGAGATCCAGGAGCATTTATGAATGAGCTCAGAATCATCAGCCAGAATTGCCGCTTGCCTAGCAGTTTGCACACCCTCTGGCTTGAAATATGAGGGGTTATTATCGAAGGTAAGGAATTCTTAAACACTTACAGAGAATGACCCCTCTCAGAGCTTCATCGCAACTCCCACAGGTCGCACCAACCCGTTATAATTATTCTGCTGACCCCCTTTCCAATTCTGCATAAGTCTGGTTGCTCCTGAAATTCCAAACGTTTTTTTGCCCACGTGCTTCAGAACCATTCATTTGGATCTGGAATAGCCTTTTTTAACCATCTCATAATCCATCGGAGGAGTCTAATCCTGCTCTGGCTCGGTGGATTTACTTTTTGAGCTCGCCCCATCGATTTACGCGGCAGGGGTGGTTTCCAATTGGCCTTTGACCAGTCCATTTGAGTTGCAATTGTTATGGGAGCGGTGTTTTCAGAACCCCAAAATGTACCATGGAGTTCAACCAACCTCACCCTTTAACGTATTGTTGCTTTTGAAGCAAACGGCTTGTTCCCCAGGTGTGGTATTACAATTATGGATACGTGGGTTTTTAAACACAAAACAATGTTTATTCCATGAATTCAACTTAACCTTTTTAAATAAACATTGGATCATTTACCACCCCTTACTTCAAAGATAACCCCAAAAATAATACAACACTAAATAATCCCTCAAAATGTTCCTTCAAACCTCCAAAAGACTTAACAACTTGAAACAGAAACACATCAGGGTTAAAGACATTGCTATTATGAGTTTAAATCACCCAAATGATTCAGTGATAGTCTTTCATGGCAGCGATCACAGCAGATCCAGCTCACTGCAAACACAGACACACCCAACCTCTTTCCCTCAAAACGGAAACTAAACACTGCAAAATGGCTGAGCTAAAAACCCAGCTCCGCCCACACTCTGACATCACTTCAGTAATAGGAGCTGCTCTATTTCTTAAAGGTACGTTGCTTAAACATCTATTTCTTAAAGGTACTCTCACAAGACACTATTTTCTCAACGGCACGAAAGAACGCTTCTATTTCCTTCCCTTTGATTTTTGGGAGTGCCTAAATAAATTGACACAGACCTTCGTTGAGTTCCATTCTTGGACAAAGCTCCGCTCCCACATTTTGGCAGCTTCCCATTCCTTTAGAACATAAAACAAACAGTGCAGAAGGAGGCCATTCGGCCCATCGAGACTGCGCCGACCCACTTAAGCCCTCACTTTCAAGTACCACAAGCCAGAATCGTTTCCCTTTTTTTTTCTCCTCTCTCTATTTCTTTTCTCTCATTTTCTAGCCTCGTCTCTTCTCTTTTTTGCTTTTCTTTGCATTTCTCTCTCTCTGTTTTTTTGCAGTTCTAACTCTCATTTGGATGACTGTCATTTGTCATTTCAGCCAATTCTCCTGATTGTTGATCCGACCTGGGCTGTATTGCCTGCGTTTCCTTCAAATGCAAATGTTGAGCGACTGCTCCACGTGCCTCCGCCTTCTCAGCTTTAGCTGGTACAGCCAGTTTTAATTTCTCTGCCAATTTGAAGAGCCTGTCTCTGCCAAGCCCCTCCGAGCTTCCCAGAGGTCAGTCTTCCCCCTGAAGAAAATGCTGAGCAGCTTCAACTGCTGTCCTGTTACATCCCTACAAACCTCGTGCTTCTTCTGTATTTTTGCTGTCAACCAAATTCGCCGTCAAACATTTCAATTCCCGGACGAGCCCCCAATTTATGTTACGGCACCCTGGGTCAAGCCAGGGTAAGATCCCGACTCACCGACCCTGGAGTCCCAACTGAAGTGAATTAACCAATAATTTGTATACAGTTCCTGAGACCTATGGCCCTTGACTGATCCACTGACTTGCAGGCACCAGATTTATAAGTGAAAAACACAAAAAACTGTTTACTTATAACTGTAAGAGAGATAAGACATGCAATAAAATTAAAGAATATCAGCCAGCCAACCCATCACTCCCCCCTTTTACAGTCCCACCCTCTATCCAAACACACACACACACACAAGACAGACACACACGCAAGGGAATGGAAAAGGGGTAAAATAATAGCAATTAACATGGACGAAAGAGAGATGAGTCACTTTTTCACTGTTGTTGCAGTCGTTGTAGCCAGCTATCTCCCCAGGATGCGGAGTATTGAAACCACCAGTTGGATTGCTAACTAAGGTCTTCTGGCTGGAACGTTCAGGCAGGACTCTCAAACGGTGGCGTCTCCTCTCGGGAGTCACCTTAACATGTATTAACCTGCGCCTACGCACCAGAGCCACCTCAGGACTGTTTAACTCCGACCTGCCTCCGTCTCCACCAGATTAACTATCAGCATCACCGAGAAGTTAAAAATTATTGAAAGACTTTCAAACAACTCCCCCTTACCTGCAAATAGTGCTGACTGGATTTTCCTGCAGGTTCAATTGGCTGTGCATTAGGAAAAGCCCTTTTTCCAGGCCTTTAGAGAGAGAATAGAACTGTGCCCCTCTGCCCTCTCGATTAAGAAGGAAAACTGAGAGCAAAACACACTGTCCCACAAAGTGAGGCACATTCTTCAGCGATCAGCACCAAGTGTTTGGTAAAACCCGGGAATGTAAAGTAGCTGGTTGTCTGCCAGCCAAGTCCATCAAAAAGATGTCACCACTGAGGCCAAACAATGAACAGAGAAGAGTACAGCACAGGAACAGGCCCTTCGTCCCTCCAAGCCTGCGCCAACCATGCTGCCCGTCTAAACTAAAATCTTCTACACTTCCGGGGTCCGTATCCCTCTATTCCCATCCTATTCATGTATTTGTCAAGATGCCCCTTAAATGTCACTATCGTCCCTGCTTCCACCATCTCCTCCGGCAGCGAGTTCCAGGCACCCACTACCCTCTGTGTAAAAAACCTGCCTCGTACATCTCCTCTAAACCTTGCCCCTCGCCCCTTAAACCTATGCCCTCTAGTAATTGACCCCTCTAACCTGGGGAAAAGCCTCTGACTATCCACTCTGTCTGCGCCCCTCATAATTTTGTAGACCTCTATCAGGTCGCCCCTCAACCTCCGTCGTTCCAGTGAGAACAAACCGAGTTTATTCAACCTGAATAATCATCTTGCCTTTTCAAAATGGCAGGTGAAGCCCATCTTAAAGGTATAGGCCCCAGTAATTGTCCAGATACAAAACTCATAAAAGGCAAAAAAAACAAAAGGAAATAAGGTAATAGAGGATGGAACAGGGAGGACTATCACACCTCTGGAGGAACAGCCAGATTTGGAATGATTTTGTATCTTCGACACAGAGGTGGAGAAGCATAGAGACAGCGAGAGAGTCAGGGAGAGAGACAGGGAGAGAGACAGGCAGGCAGGGAGAGAGACAGGGAGAGGGACAGGGAGAGAGAGACAGGCAGGCAGGGAGAGAGACAGGGAGAGGGACAGGGAGAGAGAGACAGGCAGGCAGGGAGACAGACAGGGAGAGAGACAGGCAGGCAGGGAGAGAGACAGGGAAAGAGACAGGGAGAGAGACAGGCAGACAGGGAGAGAGACAGGGAGAGAGACAGGCAGGCAGGGAGAGAGACAGGGAGAGAGACAGGGAGAGAGAGACAGGGAGAGAGACAGGGAGAGAGACAGGCAGGCAGGGAGAGAGACAGGGAGAGAGACAGGGAGAGAGACAGGCAGGCAGGGAGAGAGACAGGGAGAGAGACAGGGAGAGAGACAGGGAGAGAGACAGGGAGAGAGACAGGGAGAGAGACAGGCAGGCAGGGAGAGAGACAGGGAGAGAGACAGGCAGGCAGGGAGAGAGACAGGGAGAGAGAGAGGGAGAGAGAGAGACAGGGAGAGAGACAGGGAGAGAGACAGGGAGAGAGACAGGGAGAGAGACAGGCAGGCAGGGAGAGAGACAGAAAGAGACAGGCAGGCAGGGAGAGAGACAGGGAGAGAGAGACAGGGAGAGAGAGACAGGGAGAGAGACAGGGAGAGAGAGACAGGGAGAGAGACAGGGAGAGAGACAGAGAGAGAGACAGGGAGAGAGACAGGCAGGCAGGGAGAGAGACAGGGAGAGAGACAGAGAGAGAGACAGGCAGGCAGGGAGAGAGACAGGGAGAGGGAGACAGGGAGAGAGACAGGGAGAGAGACAGGGAGACAGACAGGAAGAGAGACAGGCAGGCAGGGAGAGAGACAGGGAGAGAGACAGGGAGAGAGACAGGCAGGCAGGGAGAGAGACAGGGAGAGAGACAGGGAGAGAGAGAGGGAGAGAGAGAGACAGGGAGACAGACAGGGAGACAGACAGGGAGAGAGACAGGCAGGGAGAGAGACAGGCAGGGAGAGAGACAGGGTGATGCACCATCAATTGCACGCAAGGCGAGTGATTTACCAATGTCAGGCTTTAATTAACTAGAACACAGCCTGGCGATCGTCTACAGTGGAAAAGGCCGATCGTCAGGCTTCTGAGCATTTATACCTCGTTGATAGAGGCGTGGTTAACTCAGCCTCTCGGCCAATCGGTCGAGAGGCACATGACCGACCAGGGCCAATGGTAAGCCGACGTTCTGGCCCAATGGCAGACGAGTATGCAGATCATATCATCACATTCACCCCTTACGGAGAAGGAAGGCGGGGGGGGGGGGGGGGTGAACGAGACCCGGGGTGGGGGGGGGGAAGAACTGATGATATGAGTAGCCGTCGGGAGAATAATTTTCTCTCCGTACCCTTGTCGAATTTGGGGGCTTGCCACTGGCCCAGACATAACAATATTTACAAAAGGAAGTCCATGGGACCGTAGAACTCTAGATGGATTCGATCAGTCGTTTGGTGGTCCTTGACGTCCTGGCCGAGCGCCGTAGTGGAGGAGGAGTCGTCGGATCGGCTGATGGTCCTGCTGATGTCCTGGAGTCCGGGAGCGATAGACCTCGAGTAGTCTCCGTCACCTGAGCTGGCCGTGGAGACGCCATGGATGAGGGATGGGGAAGCTGAGTGGGGTGCTGGGGTGAAAAAGGGGAGGGGGGGTCTGTGGTGGGGGGGGCTGCACGCCGGCGGGTGCCAGGTCCCGGAGGGAGACCGTGTCCTGCCGACCGTCGGGGTACTCCACATACGCATACTGCGGGTTAGCGTGGAGTAACTGGACATGCTCCACCAACGGATCGGACTTGTGCACCCGCACATGCTTCCGGAGCAAGATGGGTCCGGGGGTGACCAGCCACGTCGGGAGAGGGGATCCAGAGGACGACTTCCTGGGGAAAACAAGAAGACGCTCATGAGGTGTCTGATTAGTTGCAGTACAGAGGAGTGAGCGGATAGAGTGCAGTGCATCGGGGAGCACCTCTTGCCATCGGGAAATAGGGAGATTTCTAGACCGGAGGGCTAGTAGTATGGTCTTCCAGATGGTACCATTCTCCCGCTCGACCTGTCCGTTACCCCGGGGGTTATAGCTGGTCGTCCTGCTAGAGGCGATGCCCCTGTCAAGCAGGAATTGACGCAGCTCGTCGCTCATAAATGAGGACCCCCGATCGCTGTGAATGTACGCGGGGTAGCCGAACAGTGAGAAGATGGAGAGTAGGGCCTTAATGACGGTCGATGTGGTCATGTCGGGACAGGGAATGGCGAAGGGGAAGCGGGAGTGTTCGTCGATAACCGCCAGGAAGTAAATGTTGCGGTTGTTAGAGGGAAGGGGCCCCTTGAAGTCAATGCTGAGACGTTCAAAGGGGCGGGATGCTTTGATCAGGTGTGCGCGCTCGGGGCGGTAGAAGTGCGGTTTGCACTCGGCGCAGATGTGGCAGTCACGGGTTACTGTCCTGACTTCCTCGATAGAGTAGGGCAGGTTGCGGGCCTTAATGAAGTGGTGTAGGCGGGTCACCCCTGGATGGCAGAGGTCTGCGTGGAGGGAGCGGAGGCGGTCTATCTGCGTGCTGGCGCAGGTACCGCGGGACAGGGCATCAGGAGGCTCATTGAGCTTCCCAGGACGATACAAGATATCATAGTTGTACGTGGACAACTCGATCCGCCACCGTAAAATCTTGTCATTTTTGATCTTGCCCCTTTGTGCATTATCAAACATGAAGGCTACTGACCGTTGGTCTGTGAGGAGGGTAAACCTCCTGCCGGCCAAATAGTGCCTCCAATGTCGCACGGCTTCGACTATGGCCTGGGCTTCCTTTTCCACAGATGGGTGGCGGAGTTCGGAAGCCTGGAGAGTTCTGGAGAAGAAGGCCACGGGTCTGCCCGCTTGGTTCAGGGTGGCCGCCAGAGCTACTTCTGAAGCATCGCTCTCGACCTGGAAGGGGAGGGCCTCGTCGATGGCACGCATCGTGGCCTTTGCGATGTCCGCTTTGATGCGGCTAAAGGCCTGGCAGGCCTCTGTCGACGGCGGGAAGGTCGTGGTTTGCATGAGGGGACGGGCCTTGTCCGCGTAGTTGGGAACCCATTGGGCGTAGTATGCGAAGAACCCTAGGCAGCGTTTGAGGGATTTGGGGGTATTTGGGAGAGGGAGTTCCATCAGGGGGCGCATGCGTTCGGGGTCGGGGCCTATCACTCCGTTACGCACTACGTAGCCGAGGATGGCTAGGCGGTCGGTGCTAAACACGCATTTATCCTTATTGTACGTGAGGTTAAGGAGTTTTGCGGTTTGGAGGAATTTCTGGAGGTTGGCGTCATGGTCCTGCTGGTCGTGGCCGCAGATGGTGACATTATCAAGGTACGGGAAGGTAGCCTGTAATCCGTACTTGTCGACCATTCGGTCCATCTCCCTTTGGAAGACCGAGACCCCATTCGTGACGCCAAACGGAACCCTAAGGAAGTGGTAGAGGCGCCCATCAGCCTCGAACGCGGTGTACAGTTGGTCACTCGCGTGGATGGGGAGCTGGTGGTAAGCGGACTTAAGGTCCACAGTTGAGAAGACCTTGTATCTCGCGATCTCGTTTACCATGGTAGAGATACGGGGGAGAGGATACGCGTCCAGTTGCGTAAACCGATTGATGGTTTGGCTATAATCGATGACCATCCGGTTTTTCTCCCCCGTCCGGACCACCAGCACTTGGGCTCGCCAGGGACTGTTGCTGGCCTCGATGACCCCTTCCGTCAGCAACCTCTGGACCTCGGACCTGATGAAGGATCGGTCCTGGGCGCTGTACCGTCTGCTCCGTGTGGCGACGGGTTTGCAATCGGGGGTGAGGTTAGCAAACAGGGAGGGAGGGTCTACTTTGAGGGACGCGAGGCTGCAGACAGTGAGGGGGGGTATAGGGCCGCCGAATTGAAAAGTCAAGCTCTGCAGGTTGCACTGGAAGTCCAGTCCTAGGAGTGCCGGTGCGCAAAGGTCAGGGAGGACAAGGAATTTATAATTTTTAAAAACCTTCCCTTGGACCGTGAGGTCCGCGATGCAGCACCCGGTGATGTGGACGGAGTGCGAACCTGAGGCTAAACCGATTTTGCGTGTTACGGGATGGACAGGGAGCGCGCAGCGTCTTACCGTGTCAGGGTGAACGAAGCTTTCCGTGCTCCCGGAGTCCAGCAGGCAGTCCGTCTTGTGGCCGTTGAGGTGGATCAGCGTAGTCGTTTTGGCGAGCGTGCGTGGATGAGACTGGTCGAGTTGAACGGCCGCGAGCCGTGGAGAAAATCCGTCGTCGCTGTCCGAATCCATGCTGGAGGGACCTTGCGTGGCAGATGTGGAAGTCGGTGGCCAGGATCCATATGTGGGGTGAACGGCCGCGAACCGTGGAGAAAATCCGTCGTCGCTGTCCGATTCCATGCTGGAGGGACCTTGCGTGGCAGATGTGGAAGCCGGTGGCCAGGATCCCCAGGTGAGGTCTGTTCCCCAAGATGGCGGCGCCCAGGACCCGCACGTGGGGTCGGGGCCCCAAGATGGCGGCGCCCAGGACCCGCACGTGGGGTCGGCACCCCAAGATGGCGGCGCCCAGGAAGCCCTCGTGGCCGCTGGAGGCGGAGCTAGCGTTCCCGGCGCTGTGAGCGGAGAGGCGCGCAGGCCGGCTCCAAGAGGTGAGTGACCGGCGTCAGCTGCGGGGATGCACAAGCCGGCTCCAGGACGCCGGCTAGGTGCATCAGCTGTGGGGATGCGGAAGCCGGCTCCAGGACGCCGGCTAGGTGCATCAGCTGTGGGGATGCACAAGCCGGCTCCAGGACGCCGGCTAGGTGCATCAGCTGTGGGGATGCGGAAGCCGGCTCCAGGACGCCGGCTAGGTGCATCAGCTGTGGGGATGCACAAGCCGGCTCCAGGACGCCGGCTAGGTGCATCAGCTGTGGGGATGCGGAAGCCGGCTCCAGGACGCCGGCTAGGTGCATCAGCTGTGGGGATGCACAAGCCGGCTCCAGGACGCCGGCTAGGTGCATCAGCTGGGGGGATGCACAAGCCGGCTCCAGGACGCCGGCTAGGTGCATCAGCTGCGGGGATGCACAAGCCGGCTCCAGGACGCCGGCTAGGTGCATCAGCTGTGGGGATGCGGAAGCCGGCTCCAGGACGCCGGCTAGGTGCATCAGCTGTGGGGATGCGGAAGCCGGCTCCAGGACGCCGGCTAGGTGCATCAGCTGTGGGCGGAGGTAAGGCGCGCGGGCCGGGTGCGGGGGGCCGGGGGGGGGGGGGAGCCGAGTCGCGCTGCGGGCAGGCAGGGACCGGGGGGCCCGGAGAGGCGAGCCGGTCGGGCGCCGGGGCCCGGGGGTGGGGGGAGCCGGGGTCCGGGAGCGAGGGAAGCAGGGCCGCTGCGGGCAGGCAGGGACCAGGGAGGCCCGGAGAGGCGAGCCGGTCGGGCGCCGGGGCCCGGGGGCGGGGGGGAGAAACGTGCGCGGCGGGCAGGCAGAGGCCTGGAGGGGCCGGGGAGGTGCGCATGTCGGCCGGCGGGGCGCGAGTCGGTAGCAGCTGGGGCGGCCCTGGGGGAGAGAGGGAGGCACACAGGCCGTTTGCAGAGGCCTGGGGGAGGGGGGGAGAGTGCTGTGCAGCTTCCAGAAGCGCTGCAGCCAGCGTTTTGGCCTGGCAGACCGTGGAGTAGTGGCCCTTCTTCCCGCAGCTCTTACAGAGGGCGGAGCGGGCTGGGCAGCGCGAGCGAGGGTGCTTAGCGTACCCACAAAAGTAGCAGCGGGGCCCCGCGGATTTATCGGGGCGCCCCGCGGCACAAGCCTGAGGGAGGCCGGGAGCGGTGGGTAGCTGGTGGGAAGCGTGCCAGGAGGCGGCCTGGCCAGGGTCATAGGTGCGCGCGCTTTGATCTGCGACCTCCAGGGAGGCGGAGAGAGTCAGTGTCTCCGTTAAACTGAGTTCGTCTCTTTCCAGCATCCGCTGGCGGATCACGGGGGACAGCATCCCAGCCACGTAAGCGTCTCTGACGAGTAGCTCCATGTGCTCTGTAGCGGACACCGCTTCACAGGCGCAACCTCTCCCCAGGGCACAGAGGGCCCGGGCGTACTGGTCTAGAGACTCACCGGGGACCTG
>NC_052151.1:224634783-224797067 GCF_902713615.1 Scyliorhinus canicula | reverse complement strand
CTATCCCTCTCCATCTCTATCTCACATTCTCCCAGTCTCTCTAACCCTCTCCTTCTCTATCTCACATTCTCCCATTCTCTCTATCCCTCCATTTCTATCTTACATTGTCCCAGTCTCTCTATCCCTCTCCATCTCTATCTCACATTCTCCCAGTCACTCTATCCCTCTCCATCTCTATATCACATTCTCCCGATCTCTCTATCCTTATCTATCTCCATCTCACATTCTCCCAGTCTCTCTATCCCTCTCTATCTCCATCTCAAATTCTTCCATTCTCTCTATCCCTCTCCATCTCTATCTCACATTGTCCCGATCTCTCTATTCCTCTTCATCTCTACATCACATTCTCCCATTCTCTCTATCCCTCTTCATCTCTGTCTCACATTCTCCCAGTCTCTCTATCCCTCTCCATCTCTATCTCACATTCTCCCAGTCTCTCTATCCCTCTCCATCTCTATCTCACATTCTCCCAGTCTCTCTATCTCTCTCTATCTCCATCTCACATTCTCCCATTCTCTCTATCCCTCTCTATCGCCATCTCACATTATCCCATTGTCTCTATCCCACTCCATCGCCATCTCACATTCTCCCAGTCTCTCTATCCCTCTCTATCTCCATCTCACATTCTCCCATTCTCTCTATCCCTCTCTATATCCATCTCACATTGTCACAGTCTCTCTATTCCTCTCCATCTCTATCTCACATACTCCCAATCTCTCTATCACTCGCCATCTCTATCTCTCATTCCACCAGTCTCTCTATCCCTCCCCATCTCTATGTCACATTGTCCCGATCTCTCTATCCCTCTCCATCTCCATCGCACATTCTTCCAGTCTCTCTATTCCTCTCCATCTCTATCTCACATACTCCCAATCTCTCTATCACTCTCCATCTCTATCTCGCATTCCACCATTCTCTCCATCCCTCTCCATCTCTATATCACACTCTCCCGATCTCTCTATCCCTCTCCATCTCTATCTCACATTCTCCCATTCTCTCTATCCCTCCATCTCTATCTTACATTGTCCCAGTCTCTCTATCCCTCTGCATCTCTATCTCACATTCTCCCATTCTCTCTATCCCTCCATCTCTATCTTACATTGTCCCGATCTCTCTATCCCTCCAAATCTCCATCTCACATTCTTCCAATCTCTCAATCCCTCTCCATCTCTATCTCACCTTTTCCCGATCCCTCTATCCCTCTCCATCTCTATCTCACATTCTCACATTCTCTCGATCCCTCTCCATCTCAATCTCACCTTCTCCCGATCCCTCTATCCCTCTCTATCTCTATCTCACATTCTCATATTCTCTCGATCCCTCTCCATCTCCATCTCACTTTCTCCCAGTCACTCTATCCCTCTCCATCGCACATTCTCCCATTCTCTCTATCCCTCTCCATCTCAATCTCACATTCTCCCGATCTCTCTATCCCTCCCCGTCTCTATCTCACATTGTCCCATTCTCTCTATCCCACTCCATCTCCATCTCACATTCTCCCAGTCTCTCTATCCCTCTCTATCTCCACCTCACATTCTCCCATTCTCTCTATCCCTCTCCATCTCTGTCTCACATTCTCCCAGTCTCTCTATCCAACTCCATCTCCATCTCACATTCTCCCGATCTCTCTATCCCTCTACATCTCTATCTCACATTCTCCCAGTCTGTCAATCCCTCTCCATCTCTATCTTACATTCTCCCAGTCTCTCTATCCCTCTCCATCTCCATCTCACATTCTCCCAATCTCTCTATCCCTCTCTATCTCCATCTCACATTCTTCCATTTTCTCTATCCCTCTCCATCTCTAAATCACATTCTCCCAATCTCTCTATCACTCTCCATCTCTATCTCGCATTCCACCAGTCTCTCCATCCCTCTCCATCTCTATATCACATTGTCCCGATCTCTCTATCCCTCTCCATCTCTATCTCACATTCTCCCAGTCTCTCTTTCCCTCTCCATCTCCATCTCACATTCTCCCGATCTCTCGATCCCTCTCCATCTCCATCTCACATTCTCCCAGTCTCTCTATTCCTCTTCATCTCTATCTCACGTTCTCACAATGTCTCGATCCTTCGCCATCTCTATTTCACGTTCTTCCATTCTCTCTATTTCTCTCCATCACTATCTCACATTCCACCAGTCTCTCTATCCCCTTCCATCTCTATATCATATTGTCCCGATCTCTCTATCCCTCTCCATCTCCATCTCACATTCTCCCAGTCTCTCTATCCCTCTATCTCCATCTCACATTCTCCAATTCTCTCTATCCCGCTCCATCTCTATCTCACATACTCCAGTCATTCTCCATCCCTCTCCATCTCTATCTCACCTTCTCCCATTTTCTCTTTCCCTCTCCATCTCCACCTCACATTCTCCCAGTCTCTCTATCCCTCTCATTCTCTATCTCACATTCTCCCAGTCTCTCTATCCCTCTCCATCTCTATGTCACATTGTCCCGATCTCTCTATCCCTCTCCATCTCCATCGCACATTCTCCCAATCTCTCTATCCCTCTCTATCTCCATCTCACATTCTTCCATTTTCTCTATCCCTCTCCATCTCTAAATCACATTCTCCCAATCTCTCTATCACTCTCCATCTCTATCTCGCATTCCACCAGTCTCTCTATCCCTCTCCATCTCTATATCACATTGTCCCGATCTCTCTATCCCTCTCCATCTCTATCTCACATTCTCCTAGTCTCTCTTTCCCTCTCCATCTCCATCTCACATTCTCCCGATCTCTCGATCCCTCTCCATCTCCATCTCACATTCTCCCAGTCTCTCTATTCCTCTTCATCTCTATCTCACGTTCTCACAATGTCTCGATCCTTCGCCATCTCTATTTCACGTTCTTCCATTCTCTCTATTTCTCTCCATCACTATCTCACATTCCACCAGTCTCTCTATCCTCTTCCATCTCTATATCATATTGTCCCGATCTCTCTATTGCTCTCCATCTCCATCTCACATTCTTCCATTCTCTCGAACCTTCTCCCTCTCCATCTCACATTCTCCTCGTCTCTCTATCTCTCTCCATCTCTATCTCACATACTCCCAGTCACTCCATCCCTCTCCATCTCTATCTCACACTCTCCCATTCTGTCTATCCCTCTCCATCTCCACCTCACATTCTCCCAGTCTCTCTATCCCTCTCCATCTCTATCTCACATTCTCCCAGTCTCTCTATCCCTCTCCATCTCTACCTCTCATTCTCACGATCTTGCTATCCCTCTCCATCTCCCATTCTCCCAATCTCTCTATCCCTCTCTATCTCCATCTCACATTCTTCCATTTTCTCTATCCCTCTCCATCTCTAAATCACATTCTCCCAATCTCTCTATCACTCTCCATCTCTATCTCGCATTCCACCAGTCTCTCCATCCCTCTCCATCTCTATATCACATTGTCCCGATCTCTCTATCCCTCTCCATCTCTATCTCACATTCTCCCAGTCTCTCTTTCCCTCTCCATCTCCATCTCACATTCTCCCAGTCTCTCTATTCCTCTTCATCTCTATCTCACGTTCTCACAATGTCTCGATCCTTCGCCATCTCTATTTCACGTTCTTCCATTCTCTCTATTTCTCTCCATCACTATCTCACATTCCACCAGTCTCTCTATCCCCTTCCATCTCTATATCATATTGTCCCGATCTCTCTATTGCTCTCCATCTCCATCTCACATTCTTCCATTCTCTCGAACCTTCTCCCTCTCCATCTCACATTCTCCTCGTCTCTCTATCTCTCTCCATCTCTATCTCACATACTCCCAGTCACTCCATCCCTCTCCATCTCTATCTCACACTCTCCCATTCTGTCTATCCCTCTCCATCTCCACCTCACATTCTCCCAGTCTCTCTATCCCTCTCCATCTCTATCTCACATTCTCCCAGTCTCTCTATCCCTCTCCATCTCTACCTCTCATTCTCACGATCTTGCTATCCCTCTCCATCTCCCATTCTCCCAATCTCTCTATCCCTCTCTATCTCTATGTCACATTCTCCCGATCTCTCTCTCCCTCTCCATCTCTATCTCACATTCTTTCAATCTCTCTATCCCTCTCCTGCTCTATCTCACACACTCCCGATCTCTGTATCCCTCTCCATGTCACATTCTCCCAATCTCTCCATCCCTCTCTGTCCCTCATTTTCCCAATCTATCTCTCTCTCTATCCCACAATCTCCCAGTCTCTGTATCCCTCTCCCGCCCTATCGCACATTTCCTCAGCTTCTTTCTTACTCTCTAATGCTCTCAATGATTGCCCTGCGCTCCCTGAATTGCATCAAGCCCCAAACTTTTGAATCCTTCCCCCAGTATTCCTCTGGGACTGGGTGATTGGGTTTGAAGAGTACCTCACAGTCATTGTGTGAACATCCAGCCAGTTGTACAGCCGACCCCATGTATATGAATGAGTTAATAATGGCGACGATTGCACCGATGATATTCAGCGCCACACACGCTCGGATCTGCAGCAATGGGAGCAAAGGGTAGATCTCAAAATAGGGCAACCTTCAGAAAGCCGGTGTGGCTCAGGCATGGGTCTGCTTCCTTCTGTTTTCATGGGATTCATTTGGGAATGTGGCCCAACATTCTTCAACTCAACTGGGTCATATCAGAGAGAATTTAAAAGTCGGCCATTTTCCTGTGGGTATGCAGTCACGTGTCGGCCAGGCCTGCTAAGGACGGCAGATTTCCTTCCCTTAGTGAAACCAGATGGATTTTTACAACAATCGATAGAGAGTTAGCATTATTGTTGGTTCCCTCACCCCCTGCTGCAGTCCCAGTCTAGCAGCTATTGTCCTTTCCGCCCGGCCAGCTTGGTCTGTGGTGATGTTACCTAACCCTTCTTGGTGATGGACATTGAAGTCCCCCCACCCAGAGCACATTCTGTGTCCTTGCCACCCTTCCTCCAAGAGGTGTCCAGCGTGGAGGGGAACTGATTCACCAGCCAATGGCGGCCGGCGCGTGGTAACCAGGTGGAGGTTTCTTTGCCCGTGTTTAACCTTCATGGGGTCCAGAGTCGATGTTGAGGACTCCCAGGGCAACTCCCTCCCGACTCTATCCCGCTGTGTCGCCACCTCTGTCAGTGAGACAGGACATGCCCAGGAATGATAGTGGTGTCAGGGACATTATCTGTCATGGATTCTGTGAGTATGACTATGTCAGGCTGTTGCTTGACCAGTCTGCCCGGCAGCTCTGCCAACTTTGCAACCAGCCCCCAGATGTTAGTAAGGAGGATTCTGCAGGGTGGGCAGGGCTGGGTTTGCCGTTGTCGTTTCTGGGGCGTGGGTCAATGCCCGGCGGTCCCTCGGGATTCGTTCTGTTTTTGTTTCCCTTGTAGCAGCTGATTGCAACTGAGTGGCCATTTCCGGGGGTCCCTGAAGGCCCAGGGGGTCTCTGAAATGACATGTAAGAGTTAACCACATTGCTGTGGGTCTGGAGTCACGTGTAGGCCAGACCGGGTAAAGACGGCAGATTTCCTTCCCTAAAGGACATTACTGGACCAGATGGGATTTTTCGACAAATGGTTTCATTCAACTTTAAGTTCCAGATGTTTCATTAAAGTCCCAGGAAGATCACCCGGGATCTCTGGACTATGAGTCCAGCGACAGTACGATGGCGCCACCTCCTCCCCCCCCCCGCAGGGGGAACTGGGAATGATGTTTCGGGTAGAGCTTACGAGGAGCTAGGCTTCAAATAAAGAGGAAAACATCAATGGCGGCACTGCGGTTAGCACTGCTGCCTCACAGCGTCAGGGACCTGGGGGTTCGATTCCGCCCTCAGATCACTGGGAGGAGTTTGCACGTTCTCCCCGTGTGTGCGTGGGTTTCCTCCGGGTGCTCCGGTTTTCTCCCACAGTCCAAAGATGTGCAGGTTAGGGGGGATTGGCCGTGTTAAATTGTCCCTTAGTGTCCAAAGATGTACAGGTTGGGTGAATTGGCCGTGTTAAATTGTCCCTTAGTGCCCAAAGATGTGCGGGTTAGGGTGGATTGGCCGTGTTAAATTGTCCCTTAGTGTCCAAAGATGTACAGGTTGGGTGGATTGGCCGTGTTAAATTGTCCCTTAGTGCCCAAAGATGTGCGGGTTAGGGTGGATTGGACATGTTAAATTGTCCCTTAGTGTCCAAAGATGTGCGGGTTAGGGTGGATTGGACATGTTAAATTGTCCCTTAGTGTCCAAAGATGTACAGGTTGGGTGGATTGGCCGTGTTAAATTGTCCCTTAGTGTTCAAAGATGTGCGGGTTAGGGTGGATTGGACATGTTAAATTGTCCCTTAGTGCCCAAAGATGTACAGGTTGGGTGGATTGGACATGTTAAATTGTCCCTTAGTGCCCAAAGATGTACAGGTTTGGTGGATTGGCCATGTTAAATTGTCCCTTAGTGTCCAAAGATGTACAGGTTAGGTGGATTGGCCGTGTTAAATTGTCCCTCAGTGTCCAAAGATGTGCAGGTTAGGTGGATTGGCCGTGTTAAATTGTTCCTTAGTGTCCAAAGATGTGCAGGTTAGGTGGATTGGCCGGGTTAAATTGTCCCTTAGTGTCCAAAGATGTACAGGTTAGGGTGGATTGGCCGTGTTAAATTGTCCCTCAGTGTCCAAAGATGTGCAGGTTAGGTGGATTGGCCGTGTTAAATTGTCCCTCAGTGTCCAAAGATGTACAGGTTAGGGTGGATTGGCCGTGTTAAATTGTCCCTTAGTCCCTATCCAAAAAAGAATAGGTGGGGTTACTGGGTTACGGGGAGAGGTTGGTGTGGGCTTAAGTCGTGTGCTCTTTCCAAGGGCCAGTGCAGACTTGATGGGCTGAATGGCCTCCTTCTGCACTGTAAATTCTATGAATACTGAGCCATGAGGATGCCGTACCGGCCTCCCTGAATAGGTGCCGGAATGTGGCGACGAGGGGCTTTTCACAGCAACTTCATTGTAGCCTACTCGTGACAGTTAGCGATTATTATTATTATTAGGATAACTAACATGAGAGAAATGAAAGCTCAGAGACTGGGGCCGGAGAAGCGGGCTCTCGTTTATGGAACGCTACTGCCAGTATTGGGAAATCGGTAGCATTGTGGACAGCACAATTGCTTCACAGCTCCAGGGTCCCAGGTTCGATTCCCGGCTGGGTCACTGTCTGTGCGGAGTCTGCACGTCCTCCCCGTGTGTGCGTGGGTTTCCTCCGGGTGCTCCGGTTTCCTCCCACAGTCACAAAGATGTGCGGGTTAGGGTGGATTGGCCAGGATAAATTGCCCTTAGTGTCCAAAATTGCCCTTAGTGTTGGGTGGGGTTACTGGGTTATGGGGATAGGGTGGAGGTGTTGACCTTGGGTAGGGTGCTCTTTCCAAGAGCCGGTGCAGACTCGATGGGCAGAATGGCCTCCTTCTGCACTGTAAATTCTATGAAAAGTGGGGCGGAGAACCGTTGGAAAGGTTTACGTCTGAACTGTGTTGGGAGCTGAGTAACGCAGCAAATAGAGCGGCTTTAAACTAAATGGGGGCAAGGGATGAAATTTGGGATGGTGTGGTCTACCATAGAAAAGTGACCAGACAAGAGAGAAAGGTATTAATATTAGAAATGACAGGCAGAACGTGACAGGAAACGACAGAGAGAACAAACCTAAGTGTGCATCAGCAGATAAGGCTAGCCGTTACTGGAATGATATGTATCGTGTAGGGAGTGTAAAAGGTCAACAAGAAGATGTTCATGTACCTCAACACTAGATGGCACCACAGAGTAGTTATCTAAATATACTGTGCCTCCTGGGATTCTGGGAGAAGGTGTCAGTGAAAGGTTGAGATAGACTCATCGAATCATAGAACTAACAGAGCAGAAAGAGGCCATTCGGCCCATCGATTCTGCACCAGCCCAAGGAAAGAGCACCCAGACTTCAGCCCACACCTCCACCTTATCCCCGTAACCCAGTAACCCCACCTAATCTTTGAGGACACGAAGGGGCAATTTAGCACGGCCAATCCACCGAACGTGCACATCGTTTGGACGGAAACCGGAGCACCCGGAGGAAACCCACGGGGAGAGCGTGCAGTCTCAGCACAGACTGGGACTCAAGCCGGGAATCGAACCCGGGACCCTGGAGCTGTGAAGCAACAGTGCTAACCACTATGTGTCCGTTGCATCAGAGAGATGTAGATTTCTGCAGCATAGGTTTAATACTGTTCTTTTGTTAGCCATTACTTGGTAAGGTGTGTGAATCATTCAAAGTAGTGTAAACCAACTAGCTTTGTCTGAACTAAACAGCTTGATGTTCTGCACTACAACTTTTAGCCACCTTGAGGGACTCAACACAGAACATCGCAGTTACAAAAATAATAAAAGGACAAAAATAAAGTTTCTGTATCCGAGTCGCGGTTACATTCAGATCAGCCACGATCTTATCGAATGGGGGAGCAGGCTCGATGGGCCGAGTGGCCTTGCTCCTGCTCCTAATTTGCATATCTGTCTGGCCGAGAGAAGAGGAGAGGGAAAGGGAAATTGAAAGAGAGAGAGAGCCAGAGAGACAGAGACAGGAGATGGAAAGAGGGTGTGAGAGAGAGAGAGAGAGCCAGAGAGACAGAGACAGGAGATGGAAAGAGTGTGTGAGAGAGAGAGAGAGCCAGAGAGACAGAGGCAGGAGATGGAAAGAGTGTGTGTGAGAGAGAGAGAGCCAGAGAGACAGAGACAGGAGATGGAAAGAGTGTGTGAGAGAGAGAGAGAGCCAGAGAGACAGAGACAGGAGATGCACAGAGTGTGAGAGAGAGAGAGAGCCAGAGAGACAGAGACAGGAGATGGAAAGAATGTATGAGAGAGAGAGAGAGCCAGAGAGACAGAGGCAGGAGATGGAAAGAGTGTGTGAGAGAGAGAGAGAGCCAGAGAGACAGAGACAGGAGATGGAAAGAGTGTGTGAGAGAGAGAGAGAGCCAGAGAGACAGAGACAGGAGATGGAAAGAGTGTGTGAGAGAGAGAGAGAGCCAGAGAGACAGAGACAGGAGATGGAAAGAGTGTGTGTGAGAGAGAGAGAGCCAGAGAGACAGAGACAGGAGATGGAAAGAGTGTGTGAGAGAGAGAGAGAGCCAGAGAGACAGAGACAGGAGATGCACAGAGTGTGAGAGAGAGAGAGAGCCAGAGAGACAGAGACAGGAGATGGAAAGAGTGTGTGAGAGAGAGAGAGAGCCAGAGAGACAGAGACAGGAGATGGAAAGAGTGTGTGAAAGAGAGAGAGCCAGAGAGACAGAGACAGGAGATGGAAAGAGTGTGTGAGAGAGAGAGAGCCAGAGAGACAGAGACAGGAGATGGAAAGAGTGTGTGAGAGAGAGAGAGAGCCAGAGAGACAGAGACAGGAGATGGAAAGAGTGTGTGAGAGAGAGAGAGAGCCAGAGAGACAGAGACAGGAGATGGAAAGAGTGTGTGAGAGAGAGAGAGAGCCAGAGAGACAGAGGCAGGAGATGGAAAGAGTGTGTGAGAGAGAGAGAGCCAGAGAGACAGAGACAGGAGATGCACAGAGTGTGAGAGAGAGAGAGAGAGCCAGAGAGACAGAGACAGGAGATGGAAAGAGTGTGTGAGAGAGAGAGAGAGCCAGAGAGACAGAGGCAGGAGATGGAAAGAGTGTGTGAGAGAGAGAGAGAGCCAGAGAGACAGAGGCAGGAGATGGAAAGAGTGTGTGAGAGAGAGAGAGAGCTAGAGAGACTGAGACAGGAGATGGAACGAGTGTGTGAGAGAGAGAGAGAGCCAGAGAGACAGAGACAGGAGATGGAAAGAGTGTGTGAGAGAGAGAGAGAGCCAGAGAGACAGAGACAGGAGATGCACAGAGTGTGAGAGAGAGATGTGGGGCCGACTGTATCATCTGAAAAGCAATTAACCAGTTAATTTGCTTACCATGTTGACAGTGGGCCTGTCCTCCGCTACTATGGACAACACTCCCGATATGATACACTGCAGGTAGACAGAAACAGAAAGAGAGACTGTGACAAGTCAGGGGAAGTGGCACTAACGTACAAAATGCACAGCCGTAACTCAGCAAGGCTTCTCCGACAGCGCCTTCAAACACGTTACCCCAGCGCCCAAGACAAGGGCAACAGACACGGGGTACAGTGCCATCTGAAGATGTCCCACCAAGGCACGCACACTGTCCCTGCCTTGGAATCAGAGAATGGTGAGAAAATAGCAATGGCTGTACTGCCCCTTGTGTCTGCAGTGATAGCATGATTGTGTTGTAATTCACCAACTCACCAGTAGGAGTCTCACTAGTATATAAGTGAATGTTAGAGTCAGCTGACCTCAGACTGGCTGGAGGAAGCTGGAGAGAGGTTGCTTGTGCTTGATCTTACCGTTATTCATCTGTTGTCTTGTACATAGTTAACCCAGAGTTAATGTTAATAAATCAGTTTTGGCTCTCTGACCCTGATCAAACCGGCCTCCCCCACACTCTCTGGGTCCGATCCTCATTTTTGCTTGCTTCTTTTAATCAGTCACCTTAAAATCTGTGTCCCTCGGGTCTTCCAGCCCCCTCACGGCCTTGAGAACCCGCTATCGAATTTCCTCTCAACCTTCTGCTCTCCGAGCAGAACCGTCCCAGTTTTTCTAATCGACAACGTGGAGTTTTCCCCGCTGGAGTTTATCACAGGCACAGGCCACTTGATTAAGATGCTGAGGGGTGTTGACAGGGTGGGATGTGGAGAGGATGTTTCCTCATGTGGGGGACGTTCAACCTGTCTGACCGTGTTCTGAACCTTGGCCATCGAGTCCTGGTGGTGGAACTCCAACCCCAAGCTCAAGGGGCCAAGACACTGCCCAGCACGCCGCGAGGCCGCCATTATAGATTTGTGAAGTGGGTAATGATAGAGTGGGTAAAGTTCCTTTTTCACATTTTGGGACAGTGTTCCACAATTCAGGAATGCCGAGTGAAAACGCCTCACTGAGAGGAGATACGGTGACGTCGCGGTGATGTGACTGGGCTAATACATTGAATTTACTGTGCAGAAGGAGGCCATTCGGCCCATCGAGTCTGCACCGGCTCTTGGAAAGAGCACCCTACCCAAGGTCAACACCTCCCCCCATCACCATAACCCAGTAACCCCACCCAACACTAAGGGCAATTTTGGACACTAAGGGCAAATTAACACGGCCAATCCACCCTAACCTGCACATCTTTGGACTGTGGGAGGAAACCGGAGCACCCGGAGGAAACCCACGCACACACACGGGGAGGACGTGCAGACTCCGCACAGACAGTGACCCAAGCCGGGAATCGAACCTGGGACCCTGGAGCTGTGAAGCGATTGTGCTATCCACAATGCTACCGTGCTGCCCCTAATGACCCAGCTCGGGGGCCCTGATGACAAGCGGTTCAAATCCGATCAATAAAATCTGGACTTGAAGCCGCCAGGCTGGAATTCTCCCGAAAGACGCTGATGAATAATTTCGATTCACGAGCAGCGAGGCCAGCTGCGGGGTTTCCGAATCTAAAACCTGCCACCGGGCCTGAGGCCTCTGAGTGGGCCTGAAGGGGTTAACTGTAGTCAACACCGAGTTAAATGGTTCCCGTCGCGGTTGGCACAACACAGACGTCAATCGGGTCTGTCAGCGTTGAGACCTAGGCCGGGACCATCCGTTCCCACCCACGGAATACAGCTGTAAAAACTCCAGGTCCTCGGGGTCCTAACAGGGTGGATGTGGAAAGGATAATTCCTCTTGTGGGGGAATCGTGACCGAGGGGGGGAGGGGAGGAGGGGGTCACTGTTTAACAATAAGGGGCCGTCCATTCCAAACGGAGATGGGGAGGAATGTTGTCTCTCAGAGGCTGGGGAGTCTCCGGAACACTGCGCATGCGCGGATCGAGACCCGGCCATTCTCCAGCCGTTTTCCGCGCGAGGTTCACGCGCCGCTGGTGCTAGCCTCTTACCAGTACCGGAATCGGTGAGGGGGGGGGTCGCGCCGATTTTCCTGTCAGATTCTCCATTGACGCCAGCACTTAGCCGCTGGAACGGAGAACTCTGCCCATGGTGTCCACACTGCATTCAAAGAAGAGCAGTCCAGAGAGACATTTTGTTTTGGGAGTTAGACCTAAATTAATTTTAAAAGCTTTCAGTGAAAGGTCACGTCATCCTGAAAATGGATGGAGTTTCAAATGGTTCGCTGGCTACGGTGTATCTGTATGTTTACTGGAAGAGAGAGGTTGGTTGCGGTTTGGACCTTGTGTGGTTTGCAGCTCAAAGAGAAGCCCTGGGAGGCATTTGTGGTGGCTCGTTGCAGCTGCGAGACTGGAGTTCAGAGAAACCCCGGGGGCTGCGAGATTAGTGAAGCTCGTGGTCTGCACTGGAGTTGGAATTTTACCGGGAAGCAGAGGCGGGAGTGGATCTGTGCAAATCTCGCGG
The DNA here is from genome assembly GCF_902713615.1 of Scyliorhinus canicula. Lineage (NCBI taxonomy): Eukaryota > Metazoa > Chordata > Chondrichthyes > Carcharhiniformes > Scyliorhinidae > Scyliorhinus > Scyliorhinus canicula. The sequence continues at coordinate 224,784,707 of NC_052151.1, read as the reverse complement.
AAAGCAGTCCCAGGAGAAGAGATTGGAACATCAGGACGTGAGCAGAGGTTGTGGCAGAGCAGCTTTCGAGGGTATTCAGAGGCGAGATCGTCTAAACTGAGGAACTGAAATCACTCTGGAGCTGATCAGAGTTGGAACGAGATATTGTAGCTCACAGGGGTCACTGACGACTGGTTGCTGTGAAATCCATGGAATCTGCCTCTGTCGCATCTGCCATTTACTGTGCAGTGCAGTTGAACCAGAGTTTTATAAACGTTCACAACTCACTTTCCTTAAACTCTGTGCCTGTCTTTATAAATCCTAGGATGTCCACTATTATTTATTATCTACTCTCTCAACCTGCCCCCTCACATTCAATGATTTATTTTTAATCCATCACTGGCTGGCCAGTATTTATTGCCCGTCCCTAACTGCCCCCCGGGAAGGGGTTGAGCCGCATTCTTGATCATCTGCAGTCCACGTGTTGTAGGTACATCCGCTGTGCTGTTAGGGAGGGGGTTCCAGGCTGTTGCCCCGGCGACAGTGAAGGAACGGCCGATATATTTCCCAGTCAGGGTGGGGAGTGACTTGGAGGGGGGACCCTCCAGGTGGTGGGGTTCCCAGGTATCTGCTGCCCTTGTCCTTCTAGATGGAGGTGGCTGTGGGTTTGGAAGGTGCTGCCTGAGGAGCCTTGGTGAGTTGCTGCAGTGCATCTTGTAGATGGGACACACGGCTGACACTGTGCGTCGGTGGGGGAGGGAGTGAATGTTTGTGGAAGGGGAGCAATCAAGCGGGGCTGCTTTGTCCTGGATGGTGTGGAGCTTCTTGAGTGTTGGAGCTGCGCTCATCCAGGCAAGTGGAGAGTATTCCATCACACTCCTGACTTGTGCCTTGGAGATGGTGGACAGGCTTTGGGGGGGTCAGGAGGTGAGTTACTCTCCGCAGGATTCCCAGCCTCTGACCTGCCCTGGTAGCCACAGTATTAATGTGGCTGGGTCCAGTTCAGTTTCTGATCAATGGTAACCCCCAGGATGTTGATACTGTGAACATGAACTGTCGATGGGTCAACATTCTGGAACACCCTTTCCTGTGACAATATTGAAGCCCATTTATCAATGTCATGCCCAATGCCGTATCGAGTTAAAACACCTAACATACCTGAACCGTGAACCACCAGACGAAACCCAGTCTTACAACTTCCCAAATATTCAGCAATAAAACCCCAAAGGCTGCCATTATCACAGCAAACCCAAGAACAATGTGCACCACCTGAAAATCAGAAAGACACGTCAATGGCATAGGAGGACAGAGAGTCAAACTATATTTACAATGACAATTATTATATATGTTAATGATGGGAATAAACAAGGGGCTTTGGGGTAGCCAAGGCAGGAGAGCTCACACCCGCGCTATGCTCCTCCTGTACTATGTGAGAAATCATGGAAGCTTCAGTTGTCCCCAGTGACCACGTGTGTAGGAAGTATGCCGAACTGCAGCTACTGGATAACCGCGTTTCGGAGCTGGAGCTGAGGGTGGATTCGCTGTGGAGGGTCCGCGATGCTGAGCACGTCGTGGATCGCACGTTCAGTGTGGTGGTCACTCTGCAGGTGAGGGATTGAACAGACAGAGAGGGCATGGGGTCAGCGCCAGGAAGAGTAGAGGGAGGCTGGTAGTGCAAGAGCCCCCTGTGGCTATTCCCCCTTTCTAACAGATATACCGTGTTGGGTACTGTTGGGGGGAGGGGAGATGACGGTGTCAGGGAAAGCAGTGGAAGCCAACTTCATGGCACCATGGGTGGGTCTGCTGCACGAGAGGGAAGGGGGAGGAATGTCAGGGCGATAGTGGTCGGGGATTCAGTCGTAAGGGGAAGAGACAGGTGACTCTGTGGCCGCAAAAGAGATTCCAGGATGGTATGTTGCCTTCCTGGTGCCAGGGTCAGGGATGTTACTGCCCGGCTACATGGAATACTGAAGAGGAAGGACAAACAGACAGATATTGTGGGACACATTGGTACCGTCGATGTCGACAGAAAAGGGGATGAGGTCCTGAAAGCAGAATTTAGGGAGCCAGGAAGTAGATTAAAAAACAGAACCCAGAAGGCAGTAATCTCTGGATTAGTTCCTGTTCCACATTTTCGTGAGTATGGAAATAGGAGGTTAGTCCAGATTAATGAGTGGCTGAAGAGATGGTGCGGGAGGGAGGGCTTTAGATTTCTGGGGCACTGGGACCGTTTTGGGGGACGGGTGAGGCCTGTACAAGGCGGACAGTTTGCACCTGAACCAAAACGGAACCACAATGAGTCTTTGCAGGGAGGTTTTTTGCTGCTGTTGGGGAAGGTTTAAACTAAGGTGGCAGTGGCCTAGGATCCTGAGAGAAGGGTCAGCAGGGATAGATGCACAGCCAAAATTTGAAGAGACATCAAGTCAGTTAGGAAGATAAGAATGTCTCGGCCAGTTAAGTCAACAGAGAGTTCAGCAAGATTGGATGGTATTTATTTGAATGCAAGGAGTCTGACAAACAAGGCAGATGAGTTGAGGGCGTGAATTAAAACATGGGGGTATGATCATTGCTGTCACTGAGATATGGTTGAGAGAGGGGTAGGATTGGCATCTCATTAATTCCAGGATATAGGGTCTTCAGGCGAGTCAGTGAAGGAGGTGAAAGAGTGGGGGGGAATTTTGTTCAGGGAATCAATTACAGCAGTACGGACAGATGACATCTCAGAAGGCTCTTCAACTGAAACCATGTGGGTGGAACTAAAAATGCAAACAGGAACAATCACATTGCTGGGAATGTTCGATAGACCCCCCCCCCCCCCCCCCCCCAACAGTCCGAGTGAAATAGAGCAGATATGACGACAAATTTCAGAGACTGTGGGAATTTCAACTTCCTCAACTGGGATAGCCATAGTGTAAAAGTTGACAGGGAAACAGAATTCTTAAAATGTATTCAGGAGAACTTTGTAAGCCAGTACGTAGAAGGTCCAACAAGAGAGGGGGCGGTCCTGAACTTAAGTTTCGGTAACGAAGCTGGGAAAATGGCTGAAGTATCGTTGGGGGAGCATTTTGCAGACAGCGATCATAACTCAGTCAGATTCAAGATAGTTCTGGAACAGGACAAGGATGGGACTGATATCCAAGTTCAAAAGTGGAGAAGGTCAATTTTTTAAATAAGATCAGGTATGATTTGGGGCAGATTCTGTGAGGTAAATCTGTGACAGAACAGTGGGGTGCATTCAAGCAGGAAATAAGGAGAGCGAAGGGCAAACCAATCCAGTGAACACTGGATATCGAGGAGTGTACAGCACTGGATCAGGAGAAACAGGCAGATATCTCGAGCTCAACACAGCAGAAGCCTGAGAGGCATATAGAATGTGAAAAAACATTATTAAAAAGGACATTTCGAGAGCGAAGAGGGGACATGAAAGGATACCGGCAGGTTAAAAAAAAGGAAAATCCTAAATTGGTTTACAAGTACATTAAGGGTAAAAGGATAACAAGGGTAAGAGTGGGGCACATAAGATCATGAGACATAGGAGCAGAATTAGCCCATCGAGTCTGCCCCGCCATTCAATCATGGCTGATATTTTTTCTCATCCCAATTCTCCTGCCTTCTCCCCATAACCCCTGATCCCCTTATTAATCAAGGACCTATCTATCTCTGTCTTAAAGACGCTCAGTGATTTGGCCTCCACAGCCTTCTGTGGCAAAGAGTTCCACAGATTCACCACCCTCTGGCTGAAGAAATTCCTCCTCATCTCTGTTTTAAAGGATCGTCCCTTTAGTCCGAGATGGTGAATCATCTGATTCTAGTTTTTCCTACAAGTGGAAACATCCTCTCCACGTCCATTCTATCCAGGCCTCGCAGTATCCTGTAAGTTTCAATAAGATCCCCCCTCATCCTTCTAAACTCCAACGAGTACAGACCCAGAGTCCTCAACCGTTCCTCACACGACAAGCACTTCATTCCAGGGATCATTCTTGTGAACCTCCCTCTGGACCCTTTCCAAGGCCAGCACATCCTTCCTTAGATACAGGGCCCAAAACTGCTCACAATACTCCAAATGGGTCTGACCAGAGCCTTATACAGCCTCAGAAGTACATCCCTGGTCTTGTATTCGAGCCCTCGCGACACAGTAGTAATGTGTGTGTGGAGCCGGAGGATAGAGGTAGGGTTCTAAATAAATACTTTGTGTCGTTGTTCGTTCTTGAGATGGACAGTGTGGGTATAGAAATCAGGGAGAACGGTGGCAAGGTGGTTAGCACTGCTGCCTCACAGCGTCAGGGACCAGGGTTCAATTCCTGGCTCAGGTCACTGTCGGTGCGGAGTCTGCACGTTCTCCCCGCGTCTGCGTGGGTTTCCTCCGGGTGCTCCGGTTTCCTCCCACAGTCGAAATATATGCCAGACAGGTGGACTGGCTATGCTAAAACTGCCCTTAGTGACCAGGGATGTGCCGGGTTAAGTGGTTTTACGAGTTTAGGGCGGGAACCTGGTTCGGGGGCTCTTTCCGAGGGTTAGTGCAGACTGATGGGCCAAATGGCCTCCTTCTGTGCTTTAGGGATTCTATAAGGATTGTGATAAAATTAAAGAGATCAGCATAGACAGAGAGAAGGTTCTGAGTGGTCTGTCAGGCTTAAAAATTGATAAATATCCAGGGCCAGATGAAACGTATCCCAGGCTGTTGAATGAGGCAAGGAAGGAAATAGCAGGGGTGCTGGCAATAATTTTCAATTCCTCTCTGGCCACAGGGTGGGTGCCGGAGGACTGGAGGATCGTCAAGAAGGAATCAAACGAGTCCAACCTCAGTAATGGGGAAACTATTGAAAGCATTTCTGAGAGACAGAATTAATCAGCATTTGGAGATGCAGGGGTTAATCAAGAACAGTCAGTGTGGGTTTGTTAAGGCGAGGTCGTGTCTGACCAACTTGATTGAATTTTCCGAAGAGCTGTGTCGATGAGGAAAATGCACTTGACGTAGTCTGCAGGACATCAGCAAGGCTTTTGATAAGGTGCCACATGGGAGACTGTTGGCGAAGGTCAGAGTCCGCGGGATACAAGGATATTGGTCAAATTGGATCCCGAATTGGCTGAGTGGCAGGAAGCAGGGGGTGATGGGTGAGGGGTGTGTTTCTGACTGGAAATCTGTGTCCAGTGGGGTCCCACAGGGATCGGTGTTGGGGCCCTTGCTGTTTGTGGTTTATATAAATGATTTAGAGGGCGGCACGGTGGCACAGTGGTTAGCACAGCTGCCTCACGGCGCCGAGGTCCCAGGTTCGATCCCGGCTCTGGGTCACTGTCCGTGAGGAGTTTGCACATTCTCCCCGTGTCTGCGTGGGTTTCGACCCCACAACCCAAAGATGTGCAGATTGAGGTGGATTGGCCATGCTAAACTGCCCCCTTAATTGGAAAAAATAATTGGGTACTCTAAATTTATTAAAATAAATAAATAAATTATTTGGATACGAATGTAGGAGGGTTGGTCAGTCAGTTCGCGGATGATGTGACAATTGGTGGGGTGGTAAATAGTGAGGAGAATGGCCTTAAATTTCAGGAGGATATCGACGGGCTGGTCAGATGGGCTGACCAGTGGCAAATGCAGTTCAATCTGGATAAGTGTGAGGGGATACACTTGGGCAGGACAAACAAGGCAAAGGGAATACAGGATAAACGGCAGGACCCTGGGGAAGCACCGAGGATCAGAGGGACCTTGGTGGACATGTCCACCCATCCCTTAAAGTAGCAGAACAGTGGATACAGAGGTTAAGAGGCAGACGGTAAACTTGCCTTTATTAGCCGAGGTGCAGAGTTTAAGAGCAGGGATGTTCTGCTAGAACTGTATAAAACATTGGTTAGGCCACAGCAAGAGTATTGTGCGCAGTTCTGGAATCCACATTATAGGAGGGATGTGATAGCACTGGAAAGGGAGCAGAGGAGATTTACCAGGATGTTGCCTGGGTTGGAGAGAGTTAGCGATGAAGAGAGAGTGGGTAGAATGGGATTGTTTCCCTTGGAGCAGAGGAGACTGAGGGGGGGGGGGGACAGGATTGAGATGTATAAAATTATGAGGGGCACAGATAGAGTCAACAAGAAGAAACTATTCCTCTTGGAGGAGGGGGTCAATGACCAGGGGGCAGAGATTTAAGGTAAGGGGCGGGAGGTTTAGAGGGGATGTGAGGGAAAACCTTTCCACCCAGAGGGGGTTGGGAGTCTGGAACTTGCTGCTTGAAAGGGTGGTGGAGGCAGAGACCCTCTGAACATTTCAGAATATTTAGATGTACAATTGTGATGTCAAGGAAGGTTTTTTTGTTGGTTGCAGACGTGATGGGCTGAAGGGCCTTTTCTAAGGTGTAGACCTCGATGTCTGTGTGAGGTTATGATACTAACCCTCCAGTACAGCAATTAATGCTGATGAAGCAATATTTCTATCAGTTTAGCAGTTGCTAAAATGTGACACTGACAGTAAAGATCAGAGATTTCTGCTGGACTGAAATGGGGGACATAAATAGCGAGCAGCGCCAGCCGGGGTTGGAAACGGACACGGAGGTAGATATTGTAGCCTTCGCCTCGTTGATCGCTCGAAGATGGATCCTGTTGGGATGGGAATCAACCTCTCCACCCTGTGCCCTGGCGTGGCGGGGGGACCTGCTGGAATTCTTAACGCTTTGAAAGGTCAAATTTGAACTGAGGGGAAGGATGGAGGGGGTCTACAATTCATGGGCGTTATTCATTATGCACTAGAGAATTGGATCGCATCAAACATTAGTGGGGGGTGGTTGGGAGTGTTGCGGGAAGGGTGGCTGTGTGTGTTAATGCCAATTATGGATGATTCCTGATTCCTTTTGTTTATGTTAACCTGCGGGATAATGTTTGGGGGCTGGTAGGAGGATGGGATTGTTGTTATTGATATGGGGATTGACATTACATCGGTTACTGATTATTGTTTCTTGTTGGGTGTAAATTTGGGAGAAAATGTGAAAAAGAAGGAGAATTAAAATATATATCTTTTCAAAATAGCGAGCAGCAGAGCAGAGATGGACAATCAGGCAAGTGAACAGAGGGGCAGTGACCAAGAGAGTGTGAACCGGATCATCAATCTCCCACCGATATGCAGGGAGTTAGGTGTACGTCCAAGGCTAATAAAATGTGGACATGATCATTACAAATTTGGAGTTAGCTCATGACACAGCTCGACTAGCAGGAACAGAAGACACGCCACAAAATATTGGAGATCACGTGAAACCTCGAAGACTAGAAAAAGAATCGAGTATGAACAAAAGGCAAAGGTTTGTGGAGGATCCAGAGATAGGGAGGGTTGTAGGGGCTGGAGGAGGTTACAGAGATAGGGAGGGTTGTAGGGGCTGGAGGAGGTTACAGAGATAGGGAGGGTTGTGGGGGCTGGAGGTTACAGAGATAGGGAGGGTTGTAGCAGGTTACAGAGATAGGGAGGGTTGTAGGGGGCTGGAGGAGGTTACAGGGATAGGGAGGGTTGTAGAGGCTGGAGGAGGTTACAGAGATAGGGAGGGTTGTAGGGGCTGGAGGAGGTTACAGAGATAGGGTTGTGGGGGCTGGAGGAGGTCACAGAGATAGGGAGGGTTGCCGGGGCTGGAGGAGGTTACAGGGATAGGGAGGGTTGTAGGGGCTGGAGGAGGTTACAGAGAAAGGGAGGGTTGTAGGGACTGGAGGAGGTTACAGAGATAGGGAGGGTTGTAGGGACTGGAGGAGGTTACAGAGATAGGGAGGGTTGTCGGGGCTGGAGGAGGGTTGTAGGGGCTGGAGGAGGCGACAGAGATAGGGAGGGTTGTAGGGGCTGGAGGAGGTTACAGAGAGAGGAAGGATTGTAGGGGCTGGAGGAGGTTACAGAGATAGGGAGGGTTGCCGGGGCTTGAGGAGGTTACAGAGATAGGGAGGGTTGCCGGAGCTGGAGGAGGTTACAGGGATAGGGAGGGTTGTAGAGGCTGGAGGATGTACAAAGATAGGGAGGGTTGTAGAGGCTGGAGGAGGTTACAGAGATAGGGAGGGTTGTAGGGACTGGAGGAGGTTACAGAGATAGGGAGGGTTGTAGGGGCTGGAGGAGGTTACAGAGATAGGGAGGGGTGTAGGGGATGGAGGTGGTTACAGAGGTAGGGAGGGGTGTAGGGGATGGAGGTGGTTACAGAGGTAGGGAGGGTTGTAGGGACTGGAGGAGGTCACAGAGATAGGGAGGGTTGTAGGGACTGGAGGAGGTCACAGAGATAGGGAGGGTTGTAGGGACTGGAGGAGGTTACAGAGATAGGGAGGGTTGTAGGGACTGGAGGAGGTTACAGATATCGGGGGGATTATAAGATTTTACAGACAGGATTGTAGCAACATAGGAAATAGGAGGAAGGTATAGGCCATTCGGCCCCTCAGCCCTGGTCTTCCATTTAACCATATCCGATGGCCGATCTTGTACCTCAACACCATTTATCTGTCGCATCTCCATATCCGTCTTTAAAATCCAGCAAGATAACGATCTCTGTCTTCAATATACTGAACAACTGAGCCTCTCATAGCCCACAGGCTGAGGAAATTCCGCAATCTCGATCCTAAATGGCTAAGCCCATCTTCTGAGAATCTGCCCTTTGGTTACGGGGAAGCTTCCTCCTTCACTTCGTCCTCTCACCTCGGTGCGGGGTGCGGAGAATGGGGCGCCCCAGATTTTTCCGTACTATATTCCACACATCGTGTTCTCACCCACTCCCTCAGCCTCTCCCAATCCTCTTGAGCCTCTTCACAACTCACATTCCCCTCGGTGGCACAGTGGTTAACACTGCTGCCTCACAGCATCAAGGGTCCGGATTCGGTTCTGTGGAGTTCGCACGTTCCCCCTTTGTCTGTGTGCGTTTTCTCCCATAGGCCAAAGATGTGCAGGTTAGGTGGATTGGCCGTGTTAAATTGTCCCTTAGTGTCCAAAGATGTGCAGGTTAGGTGGATTAGCCGTGTTAAATTGCCCCTTAGTGTCCAAATATGTACAGGTTGGGTGGATTGGCCATGTTAAATTGTCCCTTAGTGTCCAAAGATATGCAGGTTAGGTGGATTAGCCGTGTTAAATTGCCCCTTAGTGTCCAAAGATGTACAGGTTAGGGTGGATTGGCCGTGTTAAATTGTCCCTTAGTGTCCAAAGATGTACAGGTTAGGGTGGATTGGCCGTGTTAAATTGTCCCTTAGTGTCCAAAGATGTACAGGTTAGGGTGGATTGGCCGTGTTAAATTGTCCCTTAGTGTCCAAAGATGTACAGGTTAGGTGGATTGGCCGTGTTAAATTGTCCCTTAGTGTCCAAAGATGTACAGGTTAGGTGGATTGGCCATGTTAAACTGTCCCTTAGTGTCCAAAGATGTACAGGTTAGGGTGGATTGGCCGTGTTAAATTGTCCCTTAGTGTCCAAAGATGTACAGGTTAGGGTGGATTGGCCGTGTTAAATTGTCCCTTCGTGTCCAAAGATGTGGAGGTTAGGTGGATTGGCCGTGCTAAATTGTCCCTTAGTGTCCAAAGATGTGCAGGTTAGGTGGATTGGCCGTGCTAAATTGTCCCTTAGTGTCCAAAGATGTACAGGTTAGGGTGGATTGGCCGTGTTAAATTGTCCCTTAGTGTCCAAAGATTTGCAGGTTAGGTAGATTGGCCATGACCAATGTGCAGATTTACTGGAATAGGGTGGGGGAATGGGCCTAGATAGAGTACTCTTTCGGAGAGTCTGTGCAGATTCGATGGGCCAAATGGCCTCCTTCGTCCTGTAGGGATTCTATTGATTCTATGGTCCCCACATCCAAGTCATTGATAATAGATTGTGAATAGTAGCCGCCATGATCCATGTGTTACCCCACTAGTCACAACTTGAGAACCGAGAATGACTTGTTACTTGGTCTGTTATTTGTGCATTAAACAATGCTCAATCCATGCCAGTATCTTCCCTCAGTGCCACGTGCAAAATCCTGGTTACTCCTGTGAGGGATCTCATCGAATATCTTCTTATAAGCTCAATATACCACATCTCCTGGTTCTCCCTTATCTATCCTGCTAGTTACATCCTCAAAACCTCCAGCAGGTTTGTCAAACATGATTACGCTCTCATAAAGAGTACAGCAGCGAGGAGGTTATGCTGAACTTGTACAAGTCACTAGTTGACCTCAGCTGGAATATTGGGCGGGATTCCGTGATCCTGAGGCTAAGTGTTGACGCCGTCGGAAATCCGTTGCGTTTCTCGACGGCGTCAACACGGCCTCAGGATCAGCAATTCTGGCCCCTACAGGGGGCCAGCAGGGCACTGGAGTGGACCACGCTGCTCCAGCTGCTGGTCCTGCCGTGAACTGGGTGCCGCGGGGTCCGCGCATGCGCAGTGGCACCGGCGCCAACACACACATGCGCAGTGGCTCCCTTCAACGGGCCGGCCCCAATGCAAAATGGCGCAGGGCTACAGGGGCTGGCGCAGAAGAAAGGAGGCCCCCAGCCAGAGAGGCCAGCCCGCCGATCAGTGGGCCCCGATCGAGGGCCGGGCCACATCGGAGCCCGGGGCCCCGCCAACCACGCCGGCACCAATGGGAGCGGAGAATCGCGTCCCGGCGTCGGGGTGGCGTGGCGCGATTCACTCCGGGCGCGGATTCTCCGGCCCGGCCACGGGAACATGTGGAGTTCTGGGACCAGGAGACAATGCTGGTCAGCAAAGGGGGATTGGCGAATGAAACTTGGTGAGAGTTAGGATCTGGGCTAGTAGAGTTTCAGAGGAACTCAAGTTTCCAGACATGGGGAGATGGGAGGAAGCCAGGAGAGAGTCGGAATAGTCTGGTCCGGGAGTCCTTGAAGAAACATAATGGCGAGGGTGCGGAGGGTTCCACCGAGGGGGACTGGGGGTGATGCAGAAGCTGTGATGCACATTGGCATCCGTACGGTGGAGAGGGCAATTAGTTGCTGTGGTCGGAGTGAGGGAGGAAATATTACGAACTTTGTGAGTCGTAAGAGGTGGCGGGGCTCCTGTTAAAGACGAGTTGGGCGATTTTTGCTCGAAGTGCAGAGCAAGGCTGGAACACCGAATAAATTGAAGTTGTTGATGAAGGGGAGTGAGACGTTTAGGGAACGGAATGCAATAGATGTCTGCATGGATTTCAAGAACGTTTGCGGCAAAGTGCCACATGAAAGGCTGGTTGACAAAATTGTGGTTCGTGGAATGGAAGGGATCTGTGCCAACTTGGATTTTTTTTTAAAAATTGTTTCAGGGACAAAGTCTTACTAAATAGTTATTTGTCTTGGGAAAGCAGTATTCTGCGAGTTAATTCAATGGTTAACAAGAAACTGGAAACGTCTTGATTCCGGTGGACTGTTTACGAAATGCTCACATGAAAGTTGGCGGCTTTGCAAAAAAACCATCAACCCTTAAAAACTGGGCCCTTAAAAGGCTGGTGAAGCTTTTGCTGTGTGTGTTGGGCGGGGAAAGGATTGAATGCACTCCCTCAGACCTCACTCCCTACACCCTTGCACTTGCCTACTCTCAGGAGAACAATCTCACTTGGTCCTGCATCTCCCCAATAACTGGGTGGTTAGCACTGCTGCCTCAGTGACGGCAGGGACCCGGGTTCAATTCCGGCCGCGGGTGGCAGTCTGTGCGGAGTCTGCACGTTCTCCCCGTGTCTGCGTGGGTTTCCCTCCGGGTGCTCCGGTTTCCTCCCACAGTCCAAAGATGTGCGGGTTGGGTGGATTGGCCGCGGTTAATTGCCCCTTAGTGTCCAGGAACTTACAGGTCAGCGAACTGGGATGCGGCTGTGGAGTTGCACTGGTTTGAGTGTTCTTTCAGAGGGCCGCTGCAAAGTCGATGGGCTGAATGGCCTCCTTCCGCACTGGGGGGATTCGATGATTCTGACTGAACTCTCTCTCTCTCTCTTTCTCCACAGTATTGGGCCTTCTCCGATATCCGTACGGGTCGCGTGTTGACCAAGGTCACAGATGAAGTGGCTGGATGTGGTAAGGGCTGCCAGCTGTGGCAAAGAGTGAGGGTGGGGAGGGGTGCTGGTCGACTGCAGTGTCCAGTAGATAGACGGGCAGAACGGTCTGAGGAGGGGTAGATGGAATTGAACACGGAGAGGTTGGAGGTTGGGGGAAGAGACAGGGGGAGGCAGCACAGACTCAATCCCAGATTCCCACAGAAAATGCTGAAAGTGAGGGACCTGGGGATGCAGGGGCCTGGGGAGTGGGGGAGTGGGGGGGTGGGGGGGGGGGGGGGGGGGTGGCTCTGTCGGCGAAGGGACATCTTGAGAACGAGGTTAGTGCAGCAATATGGGAACTTGGGCTCATTAAACAGTCACTGAGGACAAAAGGCAGCCAATTTATTGCTGAACATTCAGAACCAAAAAAATAACCAAAGCAGCAAACTTACTCCTAAAACCTTCGGTTGGGCGTCCAGAAACTTCTCCACCAGCACTGACTGCTTTCCAGCTTTGGGTCTCCTCCGATCCTGACTTCCAGCGGCCGGGATTTGCTGAGATGCCACCTCGGGGGCAGAACCTCCTTCCACGGACATCAGAGCAGCTCCTTCAGGGTCGAGTCGTGCAGGAGACAGCACAGGCTGCACAATCGCACACGTGACAGGAATATGGACAAAATAGTCAAGGGACGAGGTATTGTAGAGGGAGCTTTACTCTGTATCTAACCCCGTGCTGTACCTGTCCTGGGAGTGTTTGATGAGGACAGTGTAGAGGGAGCACTACTCTGTATCTAACCCCGTGCTGTATCTGCCCTGGGAGTGTTTGATGGGGACAGTGCAGTGGGAGCTTTACTCTGTATCTAACCCCGTGCGGTACCTGTCCTGGGAGTGTTTGATGGGGATAGTGTAGAGGGAGCTTTACTCTGTATCTAACCCCGTGCTGTACCTGTCCTGGGAGTGTTTGATGGGGATAGTGTAGAGGGAGCTTTACTCTGTATCTACCCGTGCTGTAGCTGTCCTGGGAGTGTTTGATGGGGACAGTGTAGAGGGAGCTTTACTCTGTATCTAACCCCGTGCTGTAGCTGTCCTGGGAGTGTTTGATGGGGACAGTGTAGATGGAGCTTTACTCTGTATCTAACCCCGTGCTGTACCTGTCCTGGGAGTGGTTGATGGGGACAGTGTAGAGGGAGCTTTACTCTGTCTCTAATCCCGTGCTGTACCTGTCCTGGAAGTGTTTGATGGGGTCAGTGTAGAGGGAGCTTTACTCTGTATCTAACCCTGTGCTGTACCTGTCCTGGGAGTGTTTGATAGGTCAGTGTATGTATTATTAATAAGCATTTGCGTACCTGATTAATTGCTGCTTTCCATGTCTGAAGTAGGTGGTAAAGACTGATGGACAGGACGCTGCACAGCATCATCCCAGCCAATGTCAGCAGATAAAAAACTGGAATATAGATTACCAGCAATTTCTGGGGGGAAAAAAGAAGGTTGGTGAACATTTTGTCTTTGGTTTTTGCATGTACGAACAGAAGGAGGCCCCATTCAGCCCCTTCTCCAGCCTGTTACACAGGAACAGGAGGCCCCATTCAGCCCCTTCTCCAGCCTGTTACACAGGAACAGGAGGCCACATTCAGCCCCTTCTCCAGCCTGTTACACAGGAACAAGAGGAGGCCCCATTCAGCCCCCTTCTCCAGCCTGTTACACAGGAACAGGAGGAGGCCCCATTCAGCCCCTTCTCCAGCCTGTTCCACAGGAACAGGAGGCCCCATTCAGCCCCTTCTCCAGCCTGTTACACAGGAACAGGAGGCCCCATTCAGCCCCTTCTCCAGCCTGTTACACAGGAACAGGAGGAGGCCCCATTCAGCCCCTTCTCCAGCCTTTTAAACAGGAACAGGAGGAGGCCCCGTTCAGCCCCTTCTCCAGCCTGTTACACAGGAACAGGAGGCCCCATTCAGCCCCTACTCCAGCCTGTTACAAAGGAACAGGAGGAGGCCCCATTCAGCCCCTTCTCCAGCCTGTTACACAGGAACAGGAGGAGGCCCCATTCAGCCCCTTCTCCAGCCTGTTACACAGGAACAGGAGGCCCCATTCAGCCCCTTCTCCAGCCTATTACACAGGAACAGGAGGAGGCCCCATTCATCCCTTCTCCAGCCTGTTACACAGGAACAGGAGGCCCCATTCAGCCCCTTCTCCAGCCTGTTACACAGGAACAGGAGGCCCCATTCAGCCCCTTCTCCAGCCTGTTACACAGGAACAGGTGGCCCCATTCAGCCCCTTCTCTAGCCTGTTACACAGGAACAATAGGAGGCCCCGTTCAGCCCCTTCTCCAGCCTGTTACACAGGAACAGGAGGCCCCATCCAGCCCCTTCTCCAGCCTGTTACACAGGAACAGGAGGCCCCATTCAGCCCCTTCTCCAGCCTGTTACACAGGAACAGGAGGAGGCCCCATTCAGCCCCTTCTCCAGCCTTTTAAACAGGAACAGGAGGCGGTCCCATTCAGCCCCTTCTCCAGACTGTTACACAGGAACAGGAGGCCCCATTCAGCCCCTTCTCCAGCCTGTTACACAGGAACAGGGGGAGGCCCCATTCAGCCCCTTCTCCAGCCTGTTACACAGGAACAGGAGGAGGCCCCATTCAGCCCCTTCTCCAGCCTGTTACACAGGAACAGGAGGAGGCCCCATTCAGCCCCTTCTCCAGCCTGTTACACAGGAACAGGAGGAGGCCCCATTCAGCCCCTTCTCCAGCCTGTTACACAGGAAAGGGAGGTCCCATTCAACCCCTTCTCCAGCCTGTTACACAGGAACAAGAGGAGACCCCATTCAGCCCCTTCTCCAGCCTGTTACACAGGAACAGGAGGAGGCCCCATTCAGCCCCTCTCCAGCCTGTTACACAGGAACAGGAGGCCCCATTCAGTCCCTTCTCCAGCCTGTTACACAGGAACAGGAGGCCCCATTCAGCCCCTTCTCCAGCCTGTTACAAAGGAACAGAAGGCCCCATTCAGCCCCTTCTCCAGCCTGTTACACAGGAACAGGAGGAGGCCCCATTCAACCCCTTCTCCAGCCTGTTACACAGGAACAGGAGGCACCATTCAGCCCCTTCCCCAGCCCGTTACACAGGAACAGGAGGCCCCATTCAGCCCCTACTCCAGCCTGTTATTCAGGAACAGGAGGCCCCATTCAGCCCCTTCTCCAGCCTGTTACACAGGAACAGGAGGCCCAATTCAGCCCCTTCCCCAGCCTGTAACACAGGAACAGGAGGAGGCCCCATTCAGCCCCTTCTCCAGCCTGTTACACAGGAACAGGAGGAGGCCCCATTCAGCCCCTTCTCCAGCCTGTTACATAGGAACAGGAGGCCCAATTCAGCCCCTTCCCCAGCCTGTTACACAGGAACAGGAGGAGGCCCCATTCAGCCCCTTCTCCAGCCTGTTACACAGGAACAGGAGGAGGCCCCATTCAGCCCCTTCTCCAGCCTGTTACACAGGAACAGGAGGAGGCCCCATTCAGCCCCTTCTCCAGCCTGTTACACAGGAACAGGAGGAGGCCCCATTCAGCCCCTTCTCCAGCCTGTTACACAGGAACAGGGGGAGGCCCCATTCAGCCCCTTCTCCAGCCTGTTACACAGGAACAGGAGGAGGCCCCATTCAGCCCCTTCTCCAGCCTGTTACACAGGAAAGGGAGGTCCCATTCAGCCCCTTCTCCAGCCTGTTACACAGGAACAGGAGGAGACCCCATTCAGCCCCTTCTCCAGCCTGTTACACAGGAACAGGAGGAGGCCCCATTCAGCCCCTCTCCAGCCTGTTACACAGGAACAGGAGGCCCCATTCAGTCCCTTCTCCAGCCTGTTACACAGGAACAGGAGGCCCCATTCAGCACCTTCTCCAGCCTGTTACACAGGAACAGGAGGCCCCATTCAGCCCCTCTCCAGCCTGTTACACAGGAACAGGAGGAGGCCCCATTCAACCCCTTCTCCAGCCTGTTACACAGGAACAGGAGGCCCCATTCAGCCCCTTCCCCAGCCCGTTACACAGGAACAGGAGGCCCCATTCAGCCCCTACTCCAGCCTGTTATTCAGGAACAGGAGGCCCCATTCAGCCCCTTCTCCAGCCTGTTACACAGGAACAGGAGGAGGCCCCATTCAGCCCCTTCTCCAGCCTGTTACACAGGAACAGGCCCCATTCAGCCCCTTCTCCAGCCTGTTACACAGGAACAGGAGACCCCATTCAGCCCCTTCTCCAGCCTGTTACACAGGAACAGGAGGCCCCATTCAGCCCCTTCTCCAGCCTGTTACACAGGAACAGGAGGGGGCCCCATTCAGCCCCTTCTCCAGCCTGTTACACAGGAACAGGAGGAGGGCCCGTTCAGCCCCTTCTCCAGCCTGTTACACAGGAACAGGAGGCCCCATTCAGCCCCTTCTCCAGCCTGTTACACAGGAACAGGAGGAGGCCCCATTCAGCCCCTTCTCCAGCCTTTCAAACAGGAACAGGAGGAGGCCCCATTCAGCCCCTTCTCCAGCCTGTTACACAGGAACAAGAGGAGGCCCCATTCAGCCCCTTCTCCAGCCTGTTACACAGGAACAGGAGGCCCCGTTCAGCCCCTTCTCCAGCCTGTTACACAGGAACAGGAGGAGGCCCCATTCAGCCCCTTCTCCAGCCTGTTACACAGGAACAGGAGGCCCCATTCAGACCCTTCTCCAGCCTGTTACACAGGAACAGGATGCCCCATTCAGCCCCTTCTCCAGCCTGTTACACAGGAACAGGAGGAGGCCCCATTCAGCCCCTTCTCCAGCCTTTTAAACAGGAACAGGAGGAGGCCCCATTCAGCCCCTTCTCCAGCCTGTTACACAGGAACAGGGGGAGGCCCCATTCAGACCCTTCTCCAGACTGTTACACAGGAACAGGAGGCACCATTCAGCCCCTTCTCCAGCCTGTTACACAGGAACAGGGGGAGGCCCCATTCAGCCCCTTCTACAGCCTGTTACACAGGAACAGGAGGTGGCCCCATTCAGCCCCTTCTCCAGCCTGTTACACAGGAACAGGAGGCCCCATTCAGCCCCTTCTCCAGCCTGTTACACAGGAACAGGCGGAGGCCCCATTCAGCCCCTTCGCCAGCCTGTTACACAGGAACAGGAGGAGGCCCCATTCAGCTCCTTCTTCAGTCTGTTACACAGGAACAGGAGTCCCCATTCAGCCCCTTCTCCAGCCTGTTATACAGGAACAGGAGGCCCCATTCAGCCCCTTCTCCAGGCTGAACACAGGAACAGGAACCCCATTCAACCCCTTCTCCAACCTCTTACACAGGAACATGAGGAGGCCCCATTCAGCCCCTTCGCCAGCCTGTTACAGAGGAACAGGAGACCCCATTCAGCCGCTTCTCCAGCCTGTTACACAGGAACAGGAGGCCCCATTCAGCCCCTTCTCCAGCCTGTTACACAGGAACAGGAGGCCCCATTCAGCCCCTTCTCCAGCCTGTTACACAGGAACAGGAGGAGGCCCCATTCAGCCCCTTCTCCAGCCTGTTACACAGGAACAGGAGGAGACCCCATTCAGCCCCATCTCCAGCCTGTTATGGAGGAACAGGAGGAGGACCCATTGAGCCCCTTCTCCAGCCTGTTACACAGGAACAGGAGGAGGCCCCATTCAGCCCCTTCTCCAGCCTGTTACACTGGAACAGGAGGAGGCCCCATTCAGACCCTTCTCCAGCCTGTTACACAGGAACAGGAGGAGGCCCCATTCAGCCCCGTCTCCAGCCTGTTACACATGAACAGGAGGCCCCATTCAGCCCCTTCTCCAGCCTGTTACACAGGAACAGGGGATGGCCCCATTCAGGCCCTTCTCCAGCCTATTACACAGGATCAGGAGGAGGCCCCATTCAGTCCCTTCTCCAGCCTGTTACACAGGATCAGGAGGAGGCCCCATTCAGCCCCTTCTCCAGCCTGTTATACAGGAACAGGAGGAGGCCCCAATCAGCCCCCTCTCCAGCCTGTTACACAGGAACAGGAGGAGGCCCCATTCAGCCCCTTCTCCAGCCTGTTACACAGGAACAGGAGACCTCATTCAGCCCCTTCTCCAGCCTGTTACACAGGAACAGGAGGAGGCCCCATTCAGCCCCTTGTCCCGTCTGGTACACAGGAACAGGAGGAGGCCCCATTCAGCCCCTTCTCCAGCCTGTTACACAGGAACAGGAGGAGTCCCCATTCAGCCCCTTCTCCAGCCTGTTACACAGGAACAGGTGGCCCCATTCAGCCCCTTCTCCAGCCTTTTACACAGGAACAGGAGGAGGCCCCATTCAGCCCCTTCTCCAGCCTGTTATACAGGAACAGGAGGCCCCATTCAGCCCCTTCTCCAGCCTGTTACACAGGAACAGGAGGCCCCATTCAGCCCCTTCTCCAGCCTGTTACACAGGAACAGGAGGAGGCCCCATTCAGCCCCTTCTCCAGCCTCTTACACAGGAACAGGGGGTAGCCCCATTCAGGCCCTTCTCCAGCCTGTTACACAGGAACAGGTGGAGGCCCCATTCAGCCCCTTCTCCAGCCTGTTATACATGAATAGGAGGAAGCCCCATTCAGCCCCTTCTCCAGCCTGTTACACAGGAACAGGAGGAGGACCCATTCAGCCCCTTCGCCAGCCTGTTACACAGGAGGAGGCCCCATTCAGCCCATTCGACAGCCTGTTTCACAGGAACAGGTGGAGGCGCCATTCACCCCCTTCTCCAGCCTGTTACTCAGGAACAGGAGGCGGCCCCATTCAGCCCCTTCTCCAGCCTCTTACACAGGAACAAGAGGAGGCCCCATTCAGCCCCTTCTCCAGCATGTTATACAGGAACAGGAGGAGGCCCCATTCAACCCCTTCACCAGCCTCTTACACAGGAACAGGGGTGGCCCCATTCAGGCCCTTCTCCAGCCTGTTACACAGGAAAAGGAGGAGGCCCCATTCAGCCCCTTCTCCAGCCTGTTACACAGGAACAGGAGGCCCCATTCAGCCCCTTCAGCCTGTTACACAGGAACAGGAGGAGTCCCCATTCAGCCCCTTCTCCAGACTGTTACACAGGAACAGGAGGAGGCCCCATTCAACCCCTTCTCCAGCCTCTTACACAGGAACAGGGGGTGGCCCCATTCAGGCCCTTCTCCAGCCTGTTACACAGGGACAGTAGGAGGCCCCATTCAGCCCCTTCTCCAGCCTGTTACACAGGAACAGGAGGAGTCCCCATTCAGCCCCTTCTCCAGCCTGTTACACAGGAACAGGAGGAGGCCCCATTCAGCCCCTTCTCCAGCCTGTTACAAAGGAACAGGAGGAGGCCCCATTCAGCCCTTTCTCCAGCCTGTTACACAGGAACAGGAGGAGGCCCCATTCAGCCCCTTCTCCAGCCTGTTACACAGCAACAGGAGGCCCCATTCAGGCCCTTCTCCAGCCTGTTACACAGGAACAGGAGGCCCCATTCAGCCCCTTCTCCAGCCTGTTGGAACGGAACAGGAGGAGGCCCCATTCAGCCCCTTCTCCAGCCTGTTACACAGGATCAGGAGGAGGCCCCATTCAGCCCCTTCTCCAGCCTGTTATACATGAATAGGAGGAGGCCCCATTCAGCCCCTTCTCCAGCCTGTTACACAGGAACAGGAGGAGGCCCCATTCAGCCCATTCGACAGCCTGTTTCACAGGAACAGGTGGAGGCGCCATTCACCCCCTTCTCCAGCCTGTTACACAGGAACAGGAGGCCCCATTCAGCCCCTTCTCCCGCCTGTTACTCAGGAACAGGAGGCGACCCCATTCAGCCCCTTCTCCAGCCTGTTACTCAGGAACAGGAGGCGGCCCCATTCAGCCCCTTCTCCAGCCTCTTACACAGGAACAAGAGGAGGCCCCATTCAGCCCCTTCTCCAGCCCGTTACACAGGAACAGGAGGAGGCCCCATTCAGCCCCTTCTCCAGCCTGTTACAGGAACAGGAGGAGGCCCAATTCAGCCCCTTCTCCAGCCTGTTACACAGGAACAGGAGGCCCCATTCAGCCCCTTCTCCAGCCTGTTACACAGGAACAGGCCCCATTCAGCCCCTTCTCCAGCCTGTTACACAGGAACAGGAGGAGGCCCCATTCAGCCCATTCGACAGCCTGTTACACAGGAACAGGTGGAGGCCCCATTCAGCCCCTTCTCCAGCCTGTTACACAGGAACAGGAGGCCCCATTCAGCCCCTTCTCCACCCTGTTACACAGGAACAGGAGGAGGCCCCATTCAGCCCTTTTCCAGCCTGTTACACAGGATCAGGAGGAGGCCCCATTCAGCCCCTTCTCTAGTCTGTTATACAGGAACAGGAGGAGGCCCCATTCAGTCCCTTCTCCAGCCTGTTACACAGGAACAGGAGGAGGCCTCATTCAGCCCCTTGTCCCGTCTGTTACACAGGAACAGGAGGCCCCATTCAGCCCCTTGTCCAGCCTGTTACACAGGAACAGGAGGAGGCCCCATTCAGCCCCTTCAGCCTGTTACACAGGAACAGGAGGAGTCCCCATTCAGCCCCTTCTCCAGCCTGTTACACAGGAACAGGAGGAGTCCCCATTCAGCCCCTTCTCCAGCCTGTTACACAGGAACAGGAGGTGGCCCCATTCAGCCCCTTCTCCAGCCTGTTACACAGGAACAGGAGGGCCCTATTCAGCCCCTTCTCCAGCCTGTTACACAGGAACAGGAGGAGGCCCCATTCAGCCCCTTCTCCAGCAGGTTATACAGGAACAGGAGGCCACGTTCAGCCCCTTCTCCAGCCTGTTACACAGGAACAGGAGGAGGCCCCATTCAACCCCTTCTCCAGCCTGTTATACAGGAACAGGAGGAGGCCCCATTCAGCCCCTTCTCCAGCCTGTTACACAGGAACAGGAGGAGGCCCCATTCAGCCCCTTCTCCAGCCTCTTACACAGGAACAGGGGGTGGCCCCATTCAGGCCCTTCTCCAGCCTGTTACACAGGGACAGTAGGAGGCCCCATTCAGCCCCTTCTCCAGCCTGTTACACAGGAACAGGAGGAGGCCCCATTCAGCCCCTTCTCCAGCCTGTTATACAGGAACAGGTGGAGGCCCCATTCAGCCCCTTCTCCAGCCTGTTACACAGGAACAGGAGGAGGCCTCATTCAGCCCCTTGTCCCGTCTGTTACACAGGAACAGGAGGCCCCATTCAGCCCCTTCTCCAGCCTGTTACACAGGAACAGGTCCCCATTCAGCCCCTTCTCCAGCCTGTTACACAGGAACAGGAGGCCCCATTCAGCCCCTTCTCCAGCCTGTTACACAGGAACAGGAGGTGGCCCCATTCA
Source organism: Scyliorhinus canicula (assembly GCF_902713615.1). Lineage (NCBI taxonomy): Eukaryota > Metazoa > Chordata > Chondrichthyes > Carcharhiniformes > Scyliorhinidae > Scyliorhinus > Scyliorhinus canicula. Next base: position 224,763,525 of record NC_052151.1, on the reverse strand, counting down.
GCCCCTTCTCCAGCCTGTTATACAGGAACAGGAGGCTCCATTCAGCCCCTTCTCCAGCCTGTTACACAGGAACAGGAGGGCCCTATTCAGCCCCTTCTCCAGCCTGTTACACAGGAACATGAGGAGGCCCCATTCAGCCCCTTCTCCAGCCTGTTATACAGGAACAGGAGGAGGACCCATCAGCCCCTTCTCCAGCCTGTTACACAGGAGGAGGCCCCATTCAGCCCCTTCTCCAGCCTGTTACACAGGAACAGGAGGAGGCTCCATTCAGCCCCTTCTCCAGCCTGTTACACAGGAACAGGAGGCCCCATTCAGCCCCTTCTCCAGCCTGTTACACAGGAACAGGAGGCCCCATTCAGCCCCTTCTCCAGCCTGTTACACAGGAACAGGAGGCCCCATTCAGCCCATTCGACAGCCTGTTACACAGGAACAGGTGGAGGCCCCATTCACCCCTTTCTCCAGCCTGTTACTCAGGAACAGGAGGAGGCCCCATTCAGCCCCTTCTCCAGCCTGTTACACAGGAACAGGTGGAGGCCCCATTCACCCCTTTCTCCAGCCTGTAACACAGGAACAGGAGGAGGCGCCATTCAGCCCCTTCTGCACCCTGTTACACAGGAACAGGAGGAGGCCCCATTCGGCTCTATACTGTTCATCACTCAACCAGAGTAGCCAGAATTCGACCTGCTACTGTAAGTGGATAATATTTTTGATTTATACGAAAGGATATGGGCTTTTCAAGTTCACACACCAACAGTGCAGCACTCCCTCAGTACTGACCCTCTGACAGTGCAGCACTCCCTCAGTACTGACCCTCTGACAGTGCAGCACTCCCTCAGTACTGACCCTCTGACAGTGCGGCACTCCCTCAGTACTGACCCTCTGACAGTGCGGCACTCCCTCAGTACTGACCCTCTGACAGTGCGGCACACCCTCAGTACTGACCCTCTGACAGTGCAGCTCTCCCTCAGTACTGACCCTCTGACAGTGCAGTTCTCCCTCAGTACTGACCCTGTTGCAGTGCAGCACTCCCTCAGTACTGACCCTCTGACAGTGCAGCACTCTCTCAGTACTGACCCTGTTGCAGTGCAGGTTTAAGAAGCTGGCGAGGCAGAGAAATGGTGAATATAATCCTCCAAACCGCATTTCAAGATTACCTCTGACTCTGCGCGCTGGATGCAATTCATGTTATGTTGCAACGAGCTGCAGAACATTCTGTGTCTCTTGAGCTTGGCCAAGTCCACCAGGTAGACGATCAGCTGGATTGCCGCGATCACCGCCCCGAGGAGGCTGCAGAGCAGACAGACTTTGAGCTGCAAGACAGAGAGCCCGGTTATAGCGGAGCTAGCAGAGTGGTGCCCATGGCTTTAACCAGAGAACCGAGCCACGGCAAATTTCACAACAGGCGCGTCCCCTGTCACCTCGTCGCCACTCTCCCCGGAACTGCTCGACGCTTAATTACCGGCCTCGACTTAATTACCGGCCCCCAGCACCTACACAATCACCCAATTGTTATGGGGCAGAAGGAGGCCATTTGGCCCATGGTGTCTGCAGCTGCTCTCCCAGCGGGCACCATTATGTCAGTGCCACTCCCTTAACTCTTCCCTGTCCTCCTGCCCATTTATCCATTCATATCGTCATCTGAAACCGTCTTGAAGGCTTCGTTTGAACCTACCTCCACCCACACATCCAGACGCGCATTCCAGGTGCAAACCACTCGCTATGTGACAAAGGGGTTCATGCGGGCAGGGGGGGGGCTGGGGTGGCACGTAGGTGTGTGCATGGCACACGCGCCAGTGTCCCTGGCAAGAGGAAGGCCTAAATTGCCAGACAGTCAGCTCCAGGATCCTGGATCGACCCCCCCCCCCCCTCCCGGGATATCTATGGCCTCTCACACCTTCAGGAAATCATTGAGGATTTGGACTGTTCAAGCTAACAGTCGCTTGTGGCTTGAGATAGCTGTGGACACCAACCTTGCTGAAGAGGAAGATGTTGCTGAAGCTTTTCTTCTTGCACTCATCAGGTCAAATGTAAGAATACCGAATTTCAAACCGGCGGAACACTTTACCCGAACAATCCTCAGGCTGCTAATGGCTACATCAACAAGATAATCAGCCGAGCTTGTGACACGGCTCGTTTACATTTGCAAAGAGTGGCAAACGTTCATGCACTGGAATGCATCCGCGCAAACAAAAGGAACATGTCCAGGCCTCATGCACTTTTTAGATGACGGGGCAGCTGGAGGAATCTGTCTTTTCCCGCTTTCTCCATGGCAGTTTCTCGCCCGATCAGAGTTGATTTTCCGACCTTTCCTCCAGTAGTATAAATTGTTCTGCTTCTTTGGAATTTGGCGACTCTCGGGCGCGCGTATTCGGTGAGCCCGGAATGTGATTCCCGCTGGATGGCCAATTAACGGGCAAGTGATGGGCAGGCGTGGGGACAGTGGAGGGTGTGGGCTGGCGTCTCCAGTGTGCTCCCTCGGGGAGCTGCTGCCCTGCGAAAAATAAATATTGACGGAGAAAGGACTGTTGAGGCAGCACAATCAATCGGCAACATTCATCATCAGGGGCATTTCTCAATTGTGTTTCAGCCGTCGACAGTTCCTTGCCACTTCGACAGTTCATTGCCACATTGACAGTTCATTGCCACATCGACAGTTCATTGCCACATTGACAGTTCATTGCCACATCGACAGTTCATTGCCACATTGACAGTTCATTGCCACATCGACAGTTCAGTGCCACATCGACAGTTCATTGCCACATCGACAGTTCATTGCCACATTGGCAGTTCATTGACACATTGACAGTTCATTGCCACAGAGATAAAAGTGGGCAACTATTGGTTTCCCCCAAATCCCCGGTCAATTGAACCCAATTTGCTTTCGCGTTTGGCGGGCGGCACGATTGGCCAGGGTGACCCAAGGGCACAATTGGTCATGCTCCCCGGTCGGGAGGGCGCAACGTCAAATTGTGCGCTATGTCCCAGCCGACTGACACGGAGCAGCGACCATTTATTTTACTTACAAGCACTTTGCGAGGTTGGTTTTCACTGATGATTGCGAGGAATCCTGAGATGCCGAACTGTAAGAGAAATGAACAAAGGATTGGTCACTCTGAGGGGGAAACGTTCGAGGAACATTGGTCACAGTGAAGCACACGCGTGTAGACCTGTCGCTGGTAGCTCTGAGCTGCACACACGTCTCTCTGTATCGATGGACGGACAAGCTCTCAGGCGCCAAGTTGGCTGCTGCCCCAACTTAAGACTATCTCTTGATCATTTGGTGAATTCAGAATTATAAATGTTCTCAGTAGAGAATGTAAACTTTTTTTTTATAAATTTAGAGTACCCAATTCATTTTTTCCAATTAAGGGGCAATTTAGCGTGGCCAATCCACTTGCCCTGCACATCTTTGGGTTGTGGGGGCGAAACCCACGCAAACACGGGGAGAATGTGCAAACTCCACACGGACAGTGACCCAGAGCCGGGATCGAACCTGGGACCTGGGCGCCGTGAGGCAGCAGTGCTAAGCCACTGCGCCAACGTGCTGCCCCGTGAATATAAACCTAATGTGCTTCTGTTAAAAGGTGTTTATTTTGTCTTCTGGATGTTGTTTGGGAAGTTATTAAGGATTACTTAGTGTTGTAGTCTTTGGGGGTTGTATCTGAATTGATGTTTGCGAAGATGTTCACTGTATGATTTAAAAAGGTTGACTTGAGTTCATAGAATAAACATTGTTTTGCTTTAAAAAATACGTTCCCATTTCTGCTGTACCGCACCTGTAGAGTGGGCCGTGTGCTCCCCATAGCACAATCTATTAAAAGTTGTGGGTCAGGTGAACTCCATGATACACTTTGGGGTTCTCTAAACCCTGGCCCAGAACAAGAGAGAGAAGCAGACACTCGGTGATGTGGGAGCATCGATTGTGGTGTGTGTCAGTGTATATTTGAGTTTATGCGTATGAGTGTGCGTTTCTGTGAGAGTGCAAGTGTGAGTCAGTGTGTGTGTGAGTTGTGTTTACACTAGGTGAGTGTGGGTTCACGTGAGGGTGTATGTGTTGTGAGTGTGTGTGAATGTGTATGTTAGTGTGTGTGACTGTGTTTGTGTGTATACAGGAGTGTAAATGAGTTAGAGCAGCACGGTAGCACAGTGGTTAGCACAATTGCTTCACAGCTCCAGAGTCCCAATTCCCGGCTTGGGTCACTGACTGTGCGAGTCTGCATGTTATAGAACACAGAAGATACAGTGCAGAGGGAGGCCATTCGGCCCATCAAGTCTGCACCGACCTACTTAAGCCCTCACTTTCACCCTATCCCAATAACCCTTCCTCACCCTTTTGGTCACTCAGGGACAATTTATCCTGGCCAATCCACCTAACCTGCACATCTTTGGACTGTGGGAGGAAACCGGAGCACCCGGAGGAAACCCACGCACACACGGGGAGGACGTGCAGACTCCGCACAGGCAGTGACCCAGCGGGGAATCGAACCTGGGACCCTGGCGCTGCGAAGCCACAGTGCTATCCACATGTGCTACCGTGCTGCCCATACCGTCCTCCCCGTGTGTGCGTGGGTTTCCTCCGGGTGCTCCGGTTTCCTCCCACAGTCCAAAGATGTGCAGGTTAGGTGGATTGGCCATGCTAAATTGCCCCTTAGTGTCCAAAATTGCCCTGTGTTGGGTGGGGTTACGCGGTTACAGGGATGGGGTGGAGGTGTGGGCTTGGGTAGGGTGCTCTTTCCAAGAGCCGGTACAGACTCGATGGGCCGAATGGCTTCCTTCTGCACTGTAAATTCTATGATTCTTTGAGAGTGTGGCAGTGGACATGTCTGTGTGGGTGAGTGTGTGTGTATATTTGAGTGTGAGTATGTGTATGTGTGTGTATACTTGAGTGTGTATTTAAGTGAGTGTGTGTGAGTGTGTGTGTATGAGTGTGTGAGTGCATTTGAATGTTTATGAGTGTGTCTTTGTGTGTATGTGAGTGTGTTTGCGAGTGTTTGTGTGAGGGTGTGTGTACAAGAGTGTCAATGAATGAGTGTGCAAGTTTGTACGTGTATGTGTTATCGGCCAGGGTTTAGAGAACCCCAAAGTGTATCATGGAGTTCACCTGACCCACAGCTTTTAATAGATTGTGGTATGGGGAGCACACGGCCCACTCTACAGGTGCGGTACAGCAGAAATGGGAACGTATTTTTTAAAAGCAAAACAATGTTTATTCTATGAACTCACGTTAACCTTTTTAAAACATACAGTGAACATCTTAGCAACCATCAATACAAATACAACCCCCAAAGAATACAACACTAAGTAATCTGTAAGCTTTCTTTTTAACATCCAGAAGACTTAACAAACCTTCAAACAGAAGCACATCAGGTTTACATTCACTACTGAGAACATTTATAATTCTGAGTTCACCAAACGATCCAGAGATAGTCTTTTGATGGCAGAGAGAATGGCAGTACACCTGCTTGGTCTGACTTCAGCTGAAACACACTGAAAAACGAAACCAAACAGACAGAGACAGTCCCAAGCTTTTCTCAAAGTGAAACTAAAAAGCAGAGCCAGAGATCAGCTCCACCCACACTCTGACATCACTGCAGTAACATGAGCAGCCAAACATTTCTCAAAGCGACATTCTCATGACATATGTTAGTCTGCACGCAAGTGTGAGTGTGCATTATGTGAATGTGCGTACGAATGTACGTGAGTGCATCTGCGAGTGTTTGAGTACATCAGTGAGTGTGTGTGTGTGCGTGCGTGCGCATGAGTGTCAATGAGTTTGTGTCACGGTTTTTAGGTATGTGTCAGCTAGTGTGTGTGTGAATGTGAATGTGTGTGTTTGTGTGAATGTGAGTGTGTGTGTGTGTGAATGTGAGTGTGTGTGTGTGAATGTGAATGTGTGTGTTTGTATGTATCAGTGTGAGCTCATTATTCACTTGAAATGAAATAAAAATGGCTTATTGTCACGAGTAGGCTTCAATGAAGTTACTGTGAAAAGTCCCTAGTCGCCACATTCCGACGCCTGTCCGGGGAGGCTGTTACGGGAATCGAACCGTGCTGCTGGCCTGCCTTGGTCTGCTTTAAAAGCCAGCGATTTAGCTCAGTGAGCTAAACCAGCCCCTGAGGTGCTGGTGTCACTGGTTAGGCCAGTGTTTATTGCCCATCCCTAATTGCCCCTCGGGAAGGTGGTGGATGAGCTGCCTTCTTGAACAGCTGCAGTCCCTGGGTGTACACCCACTGTGCTGTTAGGGAGGGAGTTCCAGGCTGTTGCCCCGGCAACAGTGAAGGAACGGCCGATATATTTCCCAGTCAGGGTGGGGAGTGACTTGGAGGGGAGCCTCCAGGTGGGGGGGTTCCCAGGTATCTGCTGCCCTTGTCCTTCTAGATGGAGGTGGCCGTGGGTTTGGAAGGTGCTGCCTGAGGAGCCTTGGTGAGTTGCTGCAGTGCATCTTGTAGATGGGACACACGGCTGCCACTGTGCGTCGGTGGGGGAGGGAGTGAATGTTTGTGGAAGGGGAGCAATCAAGCGGGGCTGCTTTGTCCTGGATGGTGCGGAGCTTCTTGAGTGTTGTTGGAGCTGCGCTCATCCAGGCGAGTGGAGAGTATTCCATCTCACTCCTGACTTGTGCCTTGTAGATGGTGGACAGGCTTTGGGGGTCAGGAGGTGAGTTACTCTTCGCAGGACTCCCACCCTCTGACCTGCCCTGGTGTGTGTGTGTGTGTGTGTATAGAAGTGTGAAAGAGAGTGTGAGTGAGAGGGAGAGAGAGAGTCATAAGAAAATCAGAAAAAACGATTGAACTGACCAACACAGCAGTGTAAAACGGAGTCCCAGTGTTCATCACCATTGACTTGATCAACCCAAAAAGCGCAAGTTCCAGTACAAAGAGAATTATCCCGAACATCATCAAAGCAACCTGGAAATCAAGCAAATTTAATCAGTGAAAGCAACAGGAAAATTAATCAAACCAGCCTGACCCAGGAACAGGAGGCCCCATTCAGCCCTTTCTCCAGCCTGTAACACAGGAACAGGAGGCCCCATTCAGCCCCTTCTCCAGCCTGTTACACAGGAACAGGAGGCCCCATTCAGCCCCTTCTCCAGCCTGTTACACAGGAACAGGAGGAGGCCCCATTCAGCCCCTTCTCCAGCCTGTTACACAGGAACAGGAGGCCCCATTCAGCCCCTTCTCCAGCCTGTTACACAGGAACAGGAGGCCCCATTCAGCCCCTTCTCCAGCCTGTTACACAGGAACAGGAGGCCCCATTCAGCCCCTTCTCCAGCCTGTTACACAGGAACAGGAGGCCCCATTCAGCCCCTTCTCCAGCCTGTTACACAGGAACAGGAGGCCCCATTCAGCCCCTTCTCCAGCCTGTTACACAGGAACAGGAGGCCCCATTCAGCCCCTTCTCCAGCCTGTTACACAGGAACAGGAGGCCCCATTCAGCCCCTTCTCCAGCCAGTTACACAGGAACAGGAGGCCCCATTCAGCCCCTTCTCCAGCCTGTTACACAGGAACAGGCGGCCCCATTCAGCCCCTTCTCCAGCCTGTTATACAGGAACAGGAGGCCCCATTCAGCACCTTCTCCAGCCTGTTACACAGGAACTGGAGGAGGCCCCATTCAGACCCTTCTCCAGCCTGTTACACAGGAACAGGAGGCCCCATTCAGCCCCTTCTCCAGCCTGTTACACAGGCACAGGAGGCCCCATTCAGCCCCTTCTCCAGCCTGTTACACAGGAGGAGGCCCCATTCAGCCCCTTCTCCAGCCTGTTACACAGGAACAGGAGGAGGCCCCATTCAGCCCCTTCTCCAGCCTGTTACACAGGAACAGGAGGTACCCCATTCAGCACCTTCTCCAGCCTGTTACACAGGAACAGGAGGGCCCCATTCAGCCCCTTCTCCAGCCTGTTACACAGGAACAGGAGGCCCCATTCAGCCCCTTCTCCAGCCTGTTACACAGGAACAGGAGGCCCCATTCAGCCCCTTCTCCAGCCTGTTACACAGGAACTGGAGGAGGCCCCATTCAGCCCCTTCTCCAGCCTGTTACACAGGAACAGGAGGCCCCATTCAGCCCCTTCTCCAGCCTGTTACACAGGAACAGGAGGTACCCCATTCAGCCCCTTCTCCAGCCTGTTACACAGGAACAGGAGGAGGCCCCATTCAGCCCCTTCTCCAGCCTGTTACACAGGAACAGGAGGAGGCCCCATTCAGCCCCTTCACCAGCCTGTTACACAGGAACAGGGGGAGGCCCCATTCAGCCCCATCTCCAGCCTGTTACACAGGAACAGGAGGCCCCATTCAGCCCCTTCTCCAGCCTGTTACACAGGAACAGGAGGAGGCCCCATTCAGCCCCATCTCCAGCCTGTTACACAGGAACAGGAGGAGGCCCCATTCAGCCCCTTCTCCAGCCTGTTACACAGGAACAGGAGGAGGCCCCATTCAACCCCTTCTCCAGCCTGTTACACAGGAACAGGAGGAGGCCCCATTCAGCCCCTTCTCCAGCCTGTTACACAGGAACAGGAGGCCCCATTCAGCCCCTTCTCCAGCCTGTTACACAGGAACAGGAGGCCCCATTCAGCCCCTTCTCCAGCCTGTTACACAGGAACAGGAGAAGGCCCCATTCAGACCCTTCTCCAGCTTGTTACACAGGAGCAGGAGGAGGCCCCATTCAGCCCCTTCTCCAGCCTGTTACACAGGAACAGGAGGCCCCATTCGGCCCCTTCTCCAGCCTGTTACACAGGAACAGGAGTCCCCATTCAGCCCCTTCTCCAGCCTGTTACACAGGAACAGGAGGAGGCCCCATTCAGCCCCTTCACCAGCCTGTTACACAGGAACAGGAGAGGAGGCCTCATTCAGCCCCTTCTCCAGCCAGTTACACAGGAACAGGAGGAGGCCCCATTCAGCCCCTTCTCCAGCTTGTTACACAGGAGCAGGAGGAGGCCCCATTCAGCCCCTTCTCCAGCCTGTTACACAGGAACAGGAGGCCCCATTCAACCCCTTCTCCAGCCTGTTACACAGGAACAGGAGGAGGCCCCATTCAGCCCCTTCTCCAGCCTGTTGCACAGAAACAGGAGGAGGCCCCATTCAGCCATTTCTCCAGCCTGTTACCCAGGAACAGGAGGAGGCCCCATTCAGCCCCTTCTCCAGCCTGTTACCCAGGAACAGGAGGAGGCCCCATTCAGCCCCTTCTCCAGCCTGTTACACAGAAACAGGAGGCCCCATTCAGCCCCTTCTCCAGCCTGTTACACAGTAACAGGAGGAGGCCCCATTCAGCCCCTTCTCCAGCCTGTTACACAGGAACAGGAGGAGGCCCCATTCAGCCCCTTCTCCAGCCTGTTACACAGGAACAGGAGGAGGCCCCATTCAGCCCCTTCTCCAGCCTGTTACACAGGAACAGGAGGAGGCCCCATTCAGCCCCTTCTCCAGCCTGTTACACAGGAACAGTAGGAGGCCCCATTCAGCCCCTACTCCAGCCTGTTACACAGGAACAGGAGGCCCCATTCAGCCCGTTCTCTAGTTTCTTACAACACTGTGAGGATGGTATGATACAATAACATTCATGATGGGTATTCACTAATTAAATAGTATCCCAGGGAGACAGTACAGAGACAGAGAGGCAGAGGGTGAGACAGAGAATGAAAGAGACCCAGAGAGAGAGAAAGAGACACACAGATATGAAGAGGGAGGCAGCGAAAAGAAGGACTGAGAGAGGAATGGAGAGGAACACAGAGAGTGAGAGACAGAGAAAGTGAACAAGAGACAGAGAGAGACCAAGAGAGGTGATGCAACCATCAATTCATGTGAGACAGAGAGTAGATGTAAACTGTGGTTTAATCGACTATAAAAGTGCCTGCCTGTGACTGTACTGCTTCTGAGAGCCACCTACAGGGCTGCTGCTCTTTATAACTCCCCTCAAGGGGCGGAGCCTGGAACTCGCTGCCGGAGGAGGTGGTGGAAGCAGGGACGATAGTGACATTTAAGGGGCATCTTGACAAATACATGAATAGGATGGGAATAGAGGGATACGGACCCCGGAAATGTAGAAGATTTTAGTTTAGACGGGCAGCATGGTCGGCACGGGCTTGGAGGGCCGAAGGGCCTGTTCCTGTGCTGTACTTTTCTTTGTTCTTTGTTTAGCATCGCGAGGGTGTCTGCATAGGTGAAGGCTTCCTCGAGTTGTACGGAGATTCGATGGCTCACCCGGGCGTGGAGGAGGCTCAGCTTCTGATCGTCGGAGACGGAAGGCGAGAAGGAGGCGGCGAGGTAGGCCTCGAAACAGCGGAGCCAGTGTGAAAAAAATCCCTTTGGCTTCCGCGGCCTGTGTGTCGAGTTCCAGTCGGTCAGGTTTGAGGGCCGATTCCATAGCGGTGTTGTGGTCGATTAAATTGATGCGACCATCAATTCACGCGAGATAGAGAGTAGATGTAAACTGTGGCTTTAATCGACTAGAACAGTGTCTGCCTGCGACTGATCTGCTGCTGAGAGCCGCCTACAGGGCTGCTGCTCTTTATACCTCCCCTCAAGGGGCAGAGCCAGGGACGGAGCCCACAGAGGCACCAACATGATACATCCTATGTAATATCGTACAATGGTCCATAGGTGGAGCCCACATGGGCAACAGCACGATACAGAGTGGATGGTTAATACAATACGTTCACCACAAGAGGTAGAGGGAGAAACAACGAGAGACAAACAGGGAGCGGAACTCCCAGAGATACACATAGACAGGCAGACAATCTGACAGAGAGAGAGAGAGAGAGAGAGAGTGACGGGGCAGAAAGATGAAGAGTGAGAGGGACAGACAGACAGAAAGTGGAATATGCAGAGACGTTGGCTGAGGCAGAAGAGAGAGAGAGTCAAACAGAGAGTCAGACGGACAGACAGAGAGACCGAGAGCAGAGACAGGGAGAAATCGAGACGGCAGAAGAGAGAGAGTCAAACAGGGAGTCAGACGGACAGACAGAGAGACCGAGAGCAGAGACAGAGAGAGATCGAGACGGCAGTAGCGTTAGAGCGAGTGAGACAGAGAGAGAGAGAGAGAGAGAGAGAGACGACGGACAATCCAAAACAGAGACTAAAAGACCAGGAGACAGGGAGAGAGAGAAAGAGAGAGAGAGACAAGAGAGAGAGAGAGCGGAGGCAGACAGCCGGATAGAGACAAGGACAGAGACGGAAAGACAAGGCGATGGAGAGAGAGAGAGAGAGAGACAGAGAAGGAGAGAGAGAGCGGAGGCAGACAGCCGGATAGAGACAAGGACAGAGACGGAAAGACAAGGCGATGGAGAGAGAGAGACAGAGAAGGAGAGAGAGAAAAACAGACAGATAAAGAGACAGAAATACTGAATGAGAGAGAGAGAGAGACCAAGCAACAGAGAGGTGTACGTAGAGAGAGAGAGGTAGCAACAGTGGCAGAGTGACAGACAGAGAGAGTAATAGGTGTGGATCTCGGAGGGGGATGGGGGGGAGGGGGGGGGGGGGGGACACAGTAACACAGATTCGTACCCCCATCGATTTTGGCTCCCAGGCGCGATATATTTGGAGAGGATCTGGCATCTTGCTGTGCACGGCGGAGCTGACGGCTGGCTGGGAGTTACCGCTGCCCCCTGCCGGGGTCCGTGGTGATGCCATGGTGATCCTGTCAGAATGAAAATACATTTGTCATTGGGACGGTGAAGATGCATTCTCTGAGCATGGGGGGGTCAAGGGCCTGTTCTGCGTTGTGACTGAGCCGCTGACGATGACCCCACCCCCTCCCCGACACCCCCTCTTCACTGAGAGACAGCAGTGGGCCGGGGGGTGGGGTGGGAGGGAGCTGGAAAACACAGGCCAGGAGGGATTATTCACCCAGTTATCACATTAATTACCCTTCGAGTATTTCGGATGCTGACATTAAAAAAATACTTCTCCACTTCTCCAGCTCATTTCACGTGGTCACTTCACTGCTGGATCATTAACACCAACCACAGACGGTCAGAGGGCCTTGGTTTAAACTTACAATGAGAAGATTGCACCTCAAACAGAGCAGCACTCCCTCAGTACTGACCCTCTGACAGTGCAGCACTCCCTCAGTACTGACCCTCTGACAGTGCGGCACTCACTCAGTACTGACCCTCTGACAGTGCAGCCGTCCCTCAGTACTGACCCTCTGACAGTGCGGTGCTCCCTCAGTACTGACCCTCTCAAAGAGCGGCACTCCCTCAGTACTGACCCTCAGACAGTGCAGCACTCCCTCAGTACTGACCCTCTGACAGCGCAGCACTCCCTCAGTACTGACCCTCTGACAGTGCAGCACTTCCTCAGTACTGACCCTCTGACAGTGCAGCACTCCCTCAGTACTGACCCTCTGATAGTGCAGCACTCCCTCAGTACTGACCCTCTGACAGTGCAGCACTCCCTCAGTACTGACCCTCTGACAGTGCGGCACTCCCTCAGTACTGACCCTCTGACAGTGCGGCACTCCCTCAGCACTGACCCTCTGACAGTGCGGCACTCCCTCAGCACTGACCCTCTGACAGTGCGGCACTCCCTCAGTACTGACCCTCTGACAGTGCAGCACTCCCTCAGTACTGACCCTCTGACAGTGCGGCACTCCCCCAGTACTGACCCTCTGACAGTGCAGCACTCCCTCATTACTGACCCTCTGACAGTGCGGCACTCCCTCAGTACTGACCCTCTGACAGTGCAGCACTCCCTCAGTACTGACCCTCTGATAGTGCGGCACTCCCTCAGTACTGACCCTCTGACAGTGCGGCACTCCCTCAGCACTGACCCTCTGACAGTGCGGCACTCCCTCAGCACTGACCCTCTGACAGTGCGGCACTCCCTCAGTACTGACCCTCTGACAGTGCGGCACTCCCTCAGTACAGACCCTCTGACAATGCAGCACTCCCTCAGTACTGACCCTCTGACAGAGCAGCACTCCCTCAGTACTGACCCTCTGACAGTGCGGCACTCCCTCAGTACTGACCCTCTGACAGTGCGGCACTCCCTCAGTACTGACCCTCTGACAGTGCAGCACTCCCTCAGTACTGACCCTCTGACAGTGCGGCACTCCCTCAGTACTGACCCTCTGACAGTGCGGCACTCCCTCAGTACTGACCCTCTGACAGTGCAGCACTCCCTCAGTACTGACCCTCTGACAGTGCGGCACTCCCTCAGTACTGACCCTCTGACAGTGCAGCACTCCCTCAGTACTGACCCTCTGACAGTGCGGCACTCCCTCAGTACTGACCCTCTGACAGTGCGGCACTCCCTCAGTACTGACCCCCTGACAGTGCGGCACTCCCTCAGTACTGACCCTCTGACAGTGCAGCACTCCCTCAGTACTGACCCCCTGACAGTGCGGCACTCCCTCAGTACTGACCCCCTGACAGTGCGGCACTCCCTCAGTACTGACCCTCTGACAGTGCAGCACTCCCTCAGTACTGACCCTCTGACAGTGCGGCATTCCCTCAGTACTGACCCTCTGACAGTGCGGCACTCCCTCAGTACTGACCCTCTGATAGGGCAGCACTCCCTCAGTACTGACCCTCTGACAGTGCAGCGCTCCTTCAGTACTGACCCTCTGACAGTGCAGCACTCCCTCAGTACTGACCCTCTGACAGTGCAGCACTCCCTCAGTACTGACCCTCTGACAGTGCAGCACTCCCTCAGTACTGACCCTCTGACAGTGCGGCACTCCCTCAGTACTGACCCTCTGACAGTGCGGCACTCCCTCAGTACTGACCCTCTGACAGTGCGGCACTCCCTCAGTACTGACCCTCTGACAGTGCGGCACTCCCTCAGTACTGACCCTCCGACAGTGCAGCACTCCCTCAGTACTGACCCTCTGACAGTGCAGCACTCCCTCAGTACTGACCCTCTGACAGTGCGGCACTCCCTCAGTACTGACCCTCTGACAGTGCGGCACTCCCTCAGTACTGACCCTCTGACAGTGCGGCACTCCCTCAGTACTGACTCTCTGACAGTGCGGCACTCCCTCAGTACTGACCCTATGACAGGGCAGCACTCCCTCAGTACTGACCCTCTGACAGTGCGGCACTCCCTCAGTACTGACTCTCTGACAGTGCGGCACTCCCTCAGTACTGACCCTCTGACAGTGCGGCCTCCCTCAGTACTGACCCTCTGACAGTGCGGCACTCCCTCAGTACTGACCCTCTGACAGTGCGGCACTCCCTCAGTACTGACCCTCTGACAGTGCAGCACTCCCTCAGTACTGACCCTCTGACAGTGCGGCACTCCCTCAGTACTGACCCTCTGACAGTGCAGCACTCCCTCAGTACTGACCCTCTGACAGTGCGGCACTCCCTCAGTACTGACCCTCTGACAGTGCGGCACTCCCTCAGTACTGACCCTCTGACAGTGCGGCACTCCCTCAGTACTGACCCTCTGACAGTGCAGCACTCCCTCAGTACTGACCCCCTGACAGTGCGGCACTCCCTCAGTACTGACCCCCTGACAGTGCGGCACTCCCTCAGTACTGACCCTCTGACAGTGCAGCACTCCCTCAGTACTGACCCTCTGACAGTGCGGCATTCCCTCAGTACTGACCCTCTGACAGTGCGGCACTCCCTCAGTACTGACCCTCTGATAGGGCAGCACTCCCTCAGTACTGACCCTCTGACAGTGCAGCGCTCCTTCAGTACTGACCCTCTGACAGTGCAGCACTCCCTCAGTACTGACCCTCTGACAGTGCGGCACTCACTCAGTACTGACCCTCTGACAGTGCAGCCGTCCCTCAGTACTGACCCTCTGACAGTGCGGTGCTCCCTCAGTACTGACCCTCTCAAAGAGCGGCACTCCCTCAGTACTGACCCTCAGACAGTGCAGCACTCCCTCAGTACTGACCCTCTGACAGCGCAGCACTCCCTCAGTACTGACCCTCTGACAGTGCAGCACTTCCTCAGTACTGACCCTCTGACAGTGCAGCACTCCCTCAGTACTGACCCTCTGATAGTGCAGCACTCCCTCAGTACTGACCCTCTGACAGTGCAGCACTCCCTCAGTACTGACCCTCTGACAGTGCGGCACTCCCTCAGTACTGACCCTCTGACAGTGCGGCACTCCCTCAGCACTGACCCTCTGACAGTGCGGCACTCCCTCAGCACTGACCCTCTGACAGTGCGGCACTCCCTCAGTACTGACCCTCTGACAGTGCAGCACTCCCTCAGTACTGACCCTCTGACAGTGCGGCACTCCCCCAGTACTGACCCTCTGACAGTGCAGCACTCCCTCATTACTGACCCTCTGACAGTGCGGCACTCCCTCAGTACTGACCCTCTGACAGTGCAGCACTCCCTCAGTACTGACCCTCTGATAGTGCGGCACTCCCTCAGTACTGACCCTCTGACAGTGCGGCACTCCCTCAGCACTGACCCTCTGACAGTGCGGCTCTCCCTCAGCACTGACCCTCTGACAGTGCGGCACTCCCTCAGTACTGACCCTCTGACAGTGCGGCACTCCCTCAGTACAGACCCTCTGACAATGCAGCACTCCCTCAGTACTGACCCTCTGACAGAGCAGCACTCCCTCAGTACTGACCCTCTGACAGTGCGGCACTCCCTCAGTACTGACCCTCTGACAGTGCGGCACTCCCTCAGTACTGACCCTCTGACAGTGCAGCACTCCCTCAGTACTGACCCTCTGACAGTGCGGCACTCCCTCAGTACTGACCCTCTGACAGTGCGGCACTCCCTCAGTACTGACCCTCTGACAGTGCAGCACTCCCTCAGTACTGACCCTCTGACAGTGCGGCACTCCCTCAGTACTGACCCTCTGACAGTGCGGCACTCCCTCAGTACTGACCCTCTGACAGTGCGGCACTCCCTCAGTACTGACCCTCTGACAGTGCGGCACTCCCTCAGTACTGACCCCCTGACAGTGCGGCACTCCCTCAGTACTGACCCTCTGACAGTGCAGCACTCCCTCAGTACTGACCCCCTGACAGTGCGGCACTCCCTCAGTACTGACCCCCTGACAGTGCGGCACTCCCTCAGTACTGACCCTCTGACAGTGCAGCACTCCCTCAGTACTGACCCTCTGACAGTGCGGCATTCCCTCAGTACTGACCCTCTGACAGTGCGGCACTCCCTCAGTACTGACCCTCTGATAGGGCAGCACTCCCTCAGTACTGACCCTCTGACAGTGCAGCGCTCCTTCAGTACTGACCCTCTGACAGTGCAGCACTCCCTCAGTACTGACCCTCTGACAGTGCAGCACTCCCTCAGTACTGACCCTCTGACAGTGCAGCACTCCCTCAGTACTGACCCTCTGACAGTGCGGCACTCCCTCAGTACTGACCCTCTGACAGTGCGGCACTCCCTCAGTACTGACCCTCTGACAGTGCGGCACTCCCTCAGTACTGACCCTCTGACAGTGCGGCACTCCCTCAGTACTGACCCTCCGACAGTGCAGCACTCCCTCAGTACTGACCCTCTGACAGTGCAGCACTCCCTCAGTACTGACCCTCTGACAGTGCGGCACTCCCTCAGTACTGACCCTCTGACAGTGCGGCACTCCCTCAGTACTGACCCTCTGACAGTGCGGCACTCCCTCAGTACTGACTCTCTGACAGTGCGGCACTCCCTCAGTACTGACCCTATGACAGGGCAGCACTCCCTCAGTACTGACCCTCTGACAGTGCGGCACTCCCTCAGTACTGACTCTCTGACAGTGCGGCACTCCCTCAGTACTGACCCTCTGACAGTGCGGCCTCCCTCAGTACTGACCCTCTGACAGTGCGGCACTCCCTCAGTACTGACCCTCTGACAGTGCGGCACTCCCTCAGTACTGACCCTCTGACAGTGCAGCACTCCCTCAGTACTGACCCTCTGACAGTGCGGCACTCCCTCAGTACTGACCCTCTGACAGTGCAGCACTCCCTCAGTACTGACCCTCTGACAGTGCGGCACTCCCTCAGTACTGACCCTCTGACAGTGCGGCACTCCCTCAGTACTGACCCTCTGACAGTGCGGCACTCCCTCAGTACTGACCCTCTGACAGTGCAGCACTCCCTCAGTACTGACCCCCTGACAGTGCGGCACTCCCTCAGTACTGACCCCCTGACAGTGCGGCACTCCCTCAGTACTGACCCTCTGACAGTGCAGCACTCCCTCAGTACTGACCCTCTGACAGTGCGGCATTCCCTCAGTACTGACCCTCTGACAGTGCGGCACTCCCTCAGTACTGACCCTCTGATAGGGCAGCACTCCCTCAGTACTGACCCTCTGACAGTGCAGCGCTCCTTCAGTACTGACCCTCTGACAGTGCAGCACTCCCTCAGTACTGACCCTCTGACAGTGCAGCACTCCCTCAGTACTGACCCTCTGACAGTGCAGCACTCCCTCAGTACTGACCCTCTGACAGTGCGGCACTCCCTCAGTACTGACCCTCTGACAGTGCGGCACTCCCTCAGTACTGACCCTCTGACAGTGCGGCACTCCCTCAGTACTGACCCTCTGACAGTGCGGCACTCCCTCAGTACTGACCCTCTGACAGTGCGGCACTCCCTCAGTACTGACCCTCTGACAGTGCGGGGCTCCCTCAGTACTGACCCTCTGACAGTGCGGTGCTCCCTCAGTACTGACCCTCTGACAGTGCGGCACTCCCTCAGTACTGACCCTCTGACAGTGCGGCACTCCCTCAGTACTGACCCTCTGACAGTGCGGCACTCCCTCAGTACTGACCCTATGACAGGGCAGCACTCCCTCAGTACTGACCCTCTGACAGTGCGGCACTCCCTCAGTACTGATCACAACGATCTGTAGAGGGACAGGTAGTATTGAGGAAGCAAGGGGGCTGCAGAAGGAATTGGACAGGCTAGGAGAGTGGGCAATGAAACGGGAAATGGAATACAATGTGGAAAAGTGTGAGGTTATGCACTGGAAGGAGGAATGGAGGCAGAGACTATTTTCCAAATGGGGAAATGCTTAGCAAATCAGAAGCACAAAGAGACTTTAGAGTCCTTGTTCAGGCTTCTCTTAAGGTTAATGTGCAGGTTCAGTCGGCAGTTAGGAAGGCAAATGCAATGTTAGCATTCATGTCGAGAGGGCTAGAATACAAGAGCAGGGATGTACTTCTGAGGCTGTATAAGGCTCTGGTCAGACCCCATTTGGAGTATTGTGAGCAGTTTGGGGCCCCGTATCTAAGGATGGATGTGCTGGCCTTGGTAAGGGTCCAGAGGGAGGTTCACAAGAATGATCCCTGGAATGAAGAGCTTGTCGTATGAGGTGCGGTTGAGGAATCTGGGTCTGTACTCGCTGGAGTTTAGAAGGATGAGGGACGATCGTATTAAAACTTACAGGATACTACGAGGCCTGGATAGAGTGGACCCTCCTGCAATGTGTCAGGCAGTCCACAAGGTATCTTCCAGCTTGTGGCGTTTCTATCTGTCAGATTCCCTTGTACTTCTGGGACATGGGTCATGGGTTTGGAAGATGCTGTCTGAGGTTTACACGGCTATCACTGTGCGTCGGTGGGGGAGGGAGTGAATGTTTGTGGAAGGGGAGCAATCAAGCGGGGCTGCTTTGTCCTGGATGGTGTGGAGCTTCTTGAATGTTGTTGGAGCTGCGCTCATCCAGGCAAGTGGAGAGTATTCCATCACACTCCTGACTTGTGTCCTTGTCGATGATGGACAGGCTTTGGGGGGGGGGGGGGGGGGGGTCAGGAGGTGAGTTACTCTCCGCAGGATTCCCAGCCTCTGACCTGCCCTGGTAGCCCCAGTATTAATATAACAAAGAACAAAGAAAAGTACAGCACAGGAACAGGCCCTTCGGCCCTCCAAGCCTGCGCCGACCATGCTGCCCGTCTAAACTAAAATCTTCTACACTTCCTGGGTCTGTAGCCCTCTATTCCCATCCTATTCATGTATTTAAGATGCCCCTTAAATGCTACTATCGTCCCTGCTTCCACCACCTCCTCCGGCAGCGAGTTCCAGGCACCC
Organism: Scyliorhinus canicula; assembly: GCF_902713615.1. NCBI lineage: Eukaryota > Metazoa > Chordata > Chondrichthyes > Carcharhiniformes > Scyliorhinidae > Scyliorhinus > Scyliorhinus canicula. The sequence goes on along the minus strand of NC_052151.1, from coordinate 224,744,594 downwards.
ACTACCCTCTGTGTAAAAAAACTTACCTCGTACATCTCCTCTAAACCTCGCCCCTCGTACCTTAAACCGATGCCCCCTCCTAATTGACCCCTCTACCCTGGGGAAAAGCCTCTGACTATCCAATATGGCTGGGTCCAGAGTTTGGTCAGTAATAACCTCCAGCAATCCCTCAGCGCCGTGTCAATCTGTGTTTCAATGTGCTTTACAAGCTGTGAAGTCCATGATTTGACTTGACAAAAGTGACAAACAAAAATACTGTGCCCCTCAGTCCTACCCTGACTTGGAAATATTTCTGCCGCTGGAACTCCCTCCCTAACAGCACAGTGGGTGTACCTACACCCCATGGACTGCAGCGGCTTCAGGAGGGCAGATCACCCCCACCTCCTCGAGGGGCAATTAGGGATGGACAATAAATGCTGGACGTGCCCAGCCGGGTACGAATAATACGTGTTTGAAACAAACCTGCTGGACTTTAACCTGGTGTTGTAAGGCTTCTTACTCTGCTCACCCCAGTCCAACGCCGGCATCTCCACATCATTGATATGGGGATTGACATATTCGTTACTGATTATTGTTTATTGTTGGTGGGTGCAAATGTGGGAGAAAATGTGAAAAAGGAGGAAAATAAAAAGATATAGCACCGGGGGCACAGGGGTCAAAGGAAATGGGAGGAAAGCGGGATTAGGTTGTGGAGTTGGAGGTTCAGCCGTGACCATGATGAATGGGGGGGGGAGCAGGCTCAAAGGGCCGAATGGCCTCCTTCTGCTCCGATTTGTGTTTCTATGTAAGACTGAACTGTTTGACGGGGGAGGGCATCAAGAGTGGGTGATGAGACCATCAATTCACGCGACACGTGTGAACGGTGGTTTTAATGGTCTTACAACAGAGCCTGCCTGTGACGCGATGAACTCCAGATGAACTGGCAGGCAGGCTCTCAGCATCGACCTTTATACTTCGAGTTAGGGGGAGGATCCATGGGCAGAGCCAAGGGTGGAGCCCAGTACAAGCTCCTCGTCTCCCCCTATGGGTAGAGCCGCGCAACTACACGTGATCCAATACAATATACAGGCTCAACACATGTACAATAGTGTGGATTATTATTTATAATTCACCACAGTGGGTTAAGGGAATGGCTGTTTAAATATGGTGCTATCCTTGCCCATGTGCCCATGTCCGCCCTCTCCCTGCCCGACTCGATGCCAGATTGGACCCGCTGTTCGCAGAGTAAAGAACTGAACAGGACAGCATCTCACAGGCTCAGCATCCTGCTCTGCAGCAGGAGTCATCCGGCCTTCCACTCCCGCGACCACGATCCCTCTCCGGGACAGAAGGTTCCGCCCCAAGAGGAACCGTTTCCACTTGGCAGCCAAGGAACGGAGATCAGAGAGAGGGGGGAGAAAGAGAAAGGGGGAAACGAGGGAGGAGAAGGGGAGGAAGTGAATGAGAGAGGAGAGAAAGAGGAGGGGAGCGAGGAACAGAGGGAGAGGGTAGGAGGAAAGGCGGGAAAGAGGGAGAGGAGAGCGGGAGGAAGAATAGAGGAGAATGGGAGTAGAGAGAGAGAGAGAGAAAGAGGGGAGAGGGGCAAAAGACTAGGAGAGGAGGAGGAAAGAAAGAGGGGAGGGAGGGAGAGGAGGAAGGGAGTGAGAGAGGAGAGGGGCAGCGGAGCGGGAGTTTGGGAATGAGAGGGGGAGAGAAGAGAGAGACAGGAGAGGAGAAAAGGATTGAGAAAGGAGGGGGGTGAAGATAATAAAGGAGGGAGGAAAGAGATAGTGCAGAGAGGGAGGGACGGTAGGGAGAGGGAGGGAGGGCAGGGAGAGGAAGGGAAAGAGAGGGATGTGGTGCGAGGGAGGGAGGGTAGAGATGGTGGGTGAAGAGGGAGAGATTAGGAAGGAGAGAGGGAGAATCAGAGGAGGAAAGAGGGAGAGAGAGGAGGGAAGGGGAGAGAGAGAAGAGGGAGAGAGAGAAGAGGAAAGAGGGAGGGAGAGAAGAGGAAAGAGGGAGGGAGAGAAGAGGAAAGAGGGAGAGAGAGAAGAGGGAGGGAGAGAAGAGGAAAGAGAGAGAAGGAGAGAGAAGATGGGAGGGAGAGAGAGAAGGGGGAGGGAGAGGGAGAGAGGAAAGAGGGAGAGAGAGAAGAGGAAAGAGGGAGAGGGAGAAGAGGAAAGAGGGAGAGATAGAAGAGGGAGAGAGAGAAGAGGAAAGAGGGAGAGAGAGAAGAGGGAGAGAAGAAGAAAGAGGGAGAGAGAGAAGAGGAAAGAGGGAGAGAGATAAGAGGGAGAGAGAGAAGAGGGAGAGAGAGAAGAGGAAAGAGGGAGAGAGAGAAGAGGGAGAGAGAGAAGAAGAAAGAGGGAGAGAGAGAAGAGGAAAGAGGGAGAGAGATAAGAGGGAGAGAGAGAAGAGGGAGAGAGAGAAGAGGAAAGAGGGAGAGAGAGAAGAGGGAGAGAGAGAGGAGGAAAGAGGGAGAGAGATAAGAGGGAGAGAGAGAAGAGGAAAGAGGGAGAGAGCGAGAGAGCGGACTGGGCGACAGAGTGTGTGATGCTGATTCTCAGGATGGTGTAGGGGTTAAACAATCCCGCACAGTAAAGCTCCCTCGCCCAGCTGGTTACTCACTGCGAAATACCTAATTTGACGTCCGACAATTTACACTGAGGTTCCCAAACAAACTTCACCAACTTCCAGCAACATTCTGTCAGGCTGCACGCCAATAAACTAAAGGAGGGAGGACGGAATATTCCTCATAGTCCGAAAGGCAATCGCTCTGCAAGTCAGCTTTACTCCGTGCTGGAAGCTACGGGTTCACATACTTGCTCAGCTGTGTTCCATTTAACTGCCAGCTCATTAACCGAGCGAGGGTAAACAGTTCCACAACACGCTGAAATCTATTGCAACCTCTCAATTCTCCACTGGCTTAACTGCTGATCGCCACCTAGTGCTCCTCTCACGCACTTTCATCGCCTTAACAACCTCGATCAGGCCACCTCCTCCGTTTTCTCCCCCAGTCACACAATTTGCAGAGCAGAAAGAGGCCATTCGGCCCATCGAGCCTGCAGCGGCCCTTGGAAAGAGCACCCGAGCTACGCCCACGCCTCCCCCCCTATCCCCGTAACCCCACCGAACCTTTGTTGTGGACACGGTAAATTTAGCAAGGCCAATTCATCTAACCTGCACATCTTTGGACTGTGGGAGGAAACCGGAGCACCCGGAGGGAAACCCACGCAGACACGAGGGGAGAACGTACAGACTCCGCACAGTCATCCAAGGCCGGAATTGAACCTGGGTCCCTGGGCCAGCCACTGTGTTACCATGCTGCCCAAAGGTTAAGTTGCCGTAGTCCCAGATGACCATTGGCCGCTTTCCCCTTTGAGGGGGAGAGCTGATTGGTGGTGATTTAACCTGAGGATGACCAACACCTCAGACGAGGGACAGGGCGGGGCCTTCATGAATAACCTCGGCCGGTACGGGAATTGAACCCGCGCTGCTGGCCCCGCTCTGGAACACAAACCAGCTGTCCAGCCAACCGAGCTAAGCTGTCCCTATTTACCAGATAAAAGAGCCAAGCCTCTATAAACGTTACCGATTGGAGTTACGACTTCCTCTAAATTAGTTCCTTCTGCACTTCTGTCTCTCCCTCTCTCTGTCTCTCTTGCAATGCCATCAATCTCGCCCGATCGTCCAATTATTGTCTATCCAGATTTCGAGGATCTTCCACAGCCAACCTACAAGAGGTATCAACGCTGAGGGAAATATTTGGTTCGCTTTTAATCGCTAAACACTCCACAATCCCTCCAGCTTTCCATTCTCTCTGGTCCTGCTCATGGTTACGTTCAGTAACTAGCATAGATGATGGTTCAATGTCTGTTGGCTGTGTGTGCAGCATTAGACCATAAGACATTGGGGCAGAATTAGGCTACTCGGCCCATCGAGTCTGCTCCGCCATTCAATCATGGCTGTTATTTTTCTCATCCCTGTTCTCCTGCCTTCTCACCATAACCCCTGATCCCCTTATTGATCAAGAACCTATCTATCTCTGTCTTAAAGACACTCGGTGATTTGGCCTCCACAGCCTTCTGCGGCAAAGAGTTCCACAGATTCACCACCCTCTGGTTGAAGAAATTCCTCATCTCTGATTTAAAGGATCGTCCCTTTAGTCTGAGATGGTGAATCCTCTGGGTCTAGTTTTTCCTACAAGTGGAAACATCCTCTCCATGTCCACTCTATCCAGGCCTCGCAGTATCCTGTAAGTTTCAATAAGATCCCCTCATCCTTCTAAACTCCAACGAGTACAGACCCAGAGTCCTCAACCTCATGCTTCATGGCGAACTCAGCCCGCGGACCGCGAATGTAGTGCACCCCTTCGGCCGCTCGTGTGCCACCGGACCACCGGCCCACAGTGCCCCCCAGCCCCGAATGAGGCTCCCCCTCCCCCCCGCCGCCCGCCGATCAGCCCTCCCCCGACTGTCCGCCGGCAACACGCGAGGTTCCCGGACGGAGCGAGCAAATGTAACCTGCGCCGTCGGGAAGTTGGCTGGTCGGGGACGGAGGATCGCGGGGCGGGCCGAAGGCGACGGACTGAGGCCGGGATACTTCCCGCGGCGTACTCCGAGAGTACTCCGAAAGTACGGCGCTTTTCAGGGGGCGGAGAATCAGAAAACCATGCAACGCTCCCGATTTCGGCATCGTGGGGGAGGGGGGGGGGGGGGGGGCGGAGAATCCAGCCCCTTGTCTCCGTTTCGTGATAGGGACTGAAATAATTTGTGCTGCCCAGGTTTCCACTGTTCGTCTTGACTTTCAGAGTCCGAGGATGGCATGTTATTGGCTCCGTGTTGCTGACAGCTGTAGTGGCAGAATGACTACAGGGTTCCCCATCCTCTTTCCTCTGAACTGCCGGGGTGGCCCAGAGATAGGAATTCAGGTAGGGATAGTAATTGAAGTTATTGGGCGCGAATCTCCCAGCCCCGCGCCAGGCCGGAGAATCGCCGCAGCCGAGGTGCGGAGAATCGGTGCCACTTGCGCCGGCGTGTTTGGCGCGGCGCTGGTCGCGGGCCGCTGTCCGCGGCAGGGCCGCCGATTCTCCGGCCCGGATGGGCCAAGCGGCCGCGCGGAAACGGCAGAGTCCCGCCACCGCCGTTCAAGCCCTGCTCACAGCCGGCGGGAACTCTGCGCGTAGGGTCGGGGGGGGGGGCAGCCTGTAGGGCGGGGAAAAGCGCTCCTTCAGCCTCCGTTGGGGTCTGGCCCGCGATCGGGGTCCACCAATCGGTAGGCCAGCCTCTCACCCCCCCCCCCCCCCCGGGCCTACTTTGTTCCGCAGCTGGCCCTTGAACCCCCACGCCATGTTGCAGCGGGGCCAGAGCGCTGAAGAAGTCCCCCGCGCATGCACGGGTTGGCGGCAGCGCCCATTTGGCGTCGGGAAGGGAGGCTGGAGCGGCATGAACTGCTCCAGCGCCGTGCTGGCCCCCTGTGAGGGCCAGAATCAGTACTCCCCGCGCCCGTTTCCCGCCATCGTGAAACGCGACAACGCGAACACGTAGTCGCCATTTCTGAGAATCGCTCCCATTGTATTCACTGTATTAAGTTGTGTTGTTTAAGGAGTTATTCTGAGCTACTTTCAGGTGGGAGGTTAATGTTGTGCTAATGTTATGGGCCAGGGCTTAGAAACTCCAAAGTGTATTATGGAGTTCACCTGACCTATAACCTTTGTGTTGAATTTGGCTACGATAAATACAAAAGCTTCAGGTGTGATCCATCAGACTTCCTAGACACTTTAATCTTGTTGCTCGTTCTGGGTGAGTGTGCTTTACACTCAATTGGCTGCTTTATTCCTTAGCTCTGGAGTCGCCAGGTATCGTTATGATACCGCCACGAGGTTCAGGTTCAAGTTCAGATCAATGACTCAATACACCAGTTAGTAAGTTCAAACAAGACATGTTTATTATTACACAGTTATTTACTACTCATGCATATAACACTAAGACTAAACTATTCCTACTCCTAATAGGCCAATACTTATCTGGAATAAGGGAACTGCCGGATCAGGGAACAATGGCCTCTTGCTTTGTCCTGGATCCGCAGGCTTCCAGTTGGTGTGGACTAAAGGGGTCAGGAGTGTCTACTCTCGTAGCGTGCGTTGTATGACACTTACTTGTCGGTGTAGGAATTGGCCTGGCCTCTCTGTCTCACATTCACGGTCCTGGAGAGTTGCTGCACAGGTGTTCTGCTGGGAGGGCCGGCTGAGAGAGCGGAGTGCTGGCTAAGAGAGCGGAGGGCTGGCTAAGAGAGCGAGCTGGGGTCGGGGTCTCTGTCTTATACTGTTTTGGGTTTCGCACCCATCTGGGCGGACCCTCTATAAACTTGCAATCGATTGGGTCTCTTCCCAATCGATTGATTTGAATTTCCCCAATAACGGGGCTGTTCCTCGATCACTGGGCAGTTCTTTCCACCTTGCTTGTGTCCTTTTGTTTCAGACTCCACTGGCGCCGGGATGTCTGACCTTCTATAGAATGTTTCAATCTCTTCTAATTGTTGTGTCCATTGTGCCTGGGAATCACCGGGAATCGCTTAATTAATATGCGCAGCTCATTAGTTACAATGCTGTCTGGTTTCTTTAGCAGCTAGAATACACGGGGGATTCTGCAAACTGCTTGTCTCTTTGCAACTGTCCATTTTTCCCTGTAACCTTTGCGTTCTTCCATTTTGTGTGAGGAAGTGGCCAACCCAGGTAGCTACAATCCAAACAAGGTTTTTCTAAGAACTTAGTTAACACATATTTATTTAAACAAACAGCGAATTTTCATCAATTACAAACATAAAGACCCCACAGAGCTACAGTAATCTATGTATGAAACTTAATGAGTTCCCCTTAACTGTTCCAATTCAAAAACAAAATCCAATAAACCAAAAAAAACACTTTTTCAAGGGCGTGGCCCTGCACACTGTATTCTCTCTTGAATGGTACTGGTCTGTTTCCTGAGATTCTGAACCCGTTTCAACCAGCGGATTCAAACTCCTGCTGGGAAGCAAATTATATCATTTAAGTTACCAAGGCAGGTCGCCACACCCTGTTTACTTTTGGAACAGTTTTCAAAATGAAAATATAGAAAGGCAGCTGAACCCACAAAATGACATCACTGAAGCCATGTGATGAGACACAAATCTTTCTTAAAGGGATACTCACCTGACAGTAATATTAAAGTTTTGTTTTAAAATATCAAATCCCTATTTCTTCGTGCAATCACGTCTGGGGTGAAGTATACTTTCCGCACAGTCCTTCAAAATAAACTAAAATATTTGGGTTTGGTTCAGTATCTGAGCCACTGTTGGGATCATAATACTCCGCACAGACAGTCACCCAAGGCTGGAATCGAACCCGGGTCTCTGGCACTCTGAGGCAGCAGTACTAATGCCGTGTAAAGTAAAGCCTGGCTGCACAGGAAGGTGTTAAAGTGCATCTTCAAGGATGAGTAACAGAGGCACAAAATGTGCAGAGGTTCAGGAAAGGCATTCTTCAGCCGAGCAAATGGACAAGTTAGTGACAGGCAGCATGGTTTTGTACGGGGAAGGTCACGGGCGGGATTGTCCGACCCCCCGCCGGGTTGGAGAATCGCCGGGGGGGCAGCGTGAATCCCACCCCTGCCGGCTGCCGAATTCTCCCGCGCCGGGGATTGGGCAGTGGTGGGAATCGCGCTGGTCGGAGGCCGTTGGCCTGGGTCCCCCCAGCGATTCTCCGGCCCGTGATGGGACTACCCCCTGAAAGTGCGGAAGGTGCACCTTCAGGGCAAACCGACGCCAGAGTGCAGCACGCCACTCCTTCGCGTCGGAGTTGCCCGCCCCGCCGGTTCGCGGAGAATCCCGCCCCAGGTCTCACCAACTTGATTGAGTATTTTGAAGTGGTGACAAAGAAAATTGATGCGGGAAGGGTTGTGGATGTAGTTTATATGGACTTTAGTAAGGCGGCCGACAAGGTCCCACATGGCAAACTGTTACAAAAACTAAAATCACATGGGATTCGGGATGGGCTGGTTAGATGGGATTCGGGATGGGCTGGTTAGATGGGATTGGGGGTGGGCTGGCTAGATGGGATTCGGGATGGGCTGGTTAGATGGGATTGGGGGTGGGCTGGCTAGATGGGATTTGGGATGGGCTGGTTAGATGGGATTCGGGATGGGCTGGCTAGATGGGATTCGGGATGGGTTGGTTAGATGGGATTCGGGATGGGCTGGTTAGATGGGATTCGGGGTGGGTTGGCTAGATGGGATTCGGGGTGGGCTGGCTAGATGGGATTGGGGGTGGGCTGGCTAGATGGGATTCGGGATGGGCTGGTTAGATGGGATTCGGGGTGGGTTGGCTAGATGGGATTCGGGGTGGGCTGGTTAGATGGGATTCGGGATGGGCTGGTTAGATGGGATTCGGGGTGGGTTGGCTAGATGGGATTGGGGGTGGGCTGGTTAGATGGGATTGGGGATGGGCTGGTTAGATGGGATTCGGGATGGGCTGGTTAGATGGGATTCGGGGTGGGCTGGCTAGATGGGATTGGGGGTGGGCTGGTTAGATGGCATTCGGGGTGGGCTGGTTTGATGGGATTTGGGATGGCCTGGCTAGATGGGATTCGGGATGGGCTGGTTAGATGGGATTCGGGATGGGCCGGTTAGATGGGATTCGGGATGGGCTGGTTAGATGGGATTCGGGATGGGCTGGTTAGATGGGATTCGGGGTTGGTTGGCTAGATGGGATTCGGGATGGGCTGGTTAGATGGGATTGGGGGTGGGCTGGTTAGATGGGATTGGGGATGGGCTGGCTAGATGGGATTGGGGTGGGCTGGTTAGATGGGATTGGGGATGGGCTGGTTAGATGGGATTGGGGATGGGCTGGTTAGATGGGATTCGGGGTGGGCTGGCTAGATGGGATTCGGGGTGGGCTGGCTAGATGGGATTCGGGATGGGCTGGTTAGATGGGATTGGGGATGGGCTGGTTAGATGGGATTCGGGGTGGGCTGGTTAGATGGGATTCCGGTGGGTTGGCTAGATGGGATTTGGGGTGGGCTGGTTAGATGGGATTCGGGATGGGCTGGCTAAATGGGATTGGGGGTGGGCTGGCTAGATGGGATTCGGGATGGGCTGGCTAGATGGGATTCGGGATGGGCTGGTTAGATGGGATTCGGGGTGGGCTGGCTAGATGGGATTCGGGGTGGGCTGGTTAGATGGGATTTGGGATGGGCTGGCTAGATGGGATTGGGGGTGGACTGGCTAGATGGGATTCGGGATGGGCTGGCTAGATGGGATTCGGGATGGGCTGGCTAGATGGGATTCGGGGTAGGCTGGTTAGATGGGATTTGGAATGGGCTGGTTAGATGGGATTCGGGATGGGCTGGCTAGATGGGATTCGGGATGGGCTGGCTAGATGGGATTCGGGATGGGCTGGCTAGATAGGATTCGAGATGGGCCGGCTAGATAGGATTCGGGATGGGCCGGCTAGATAGGATTCGGGATGGGCTGGTTAGATGGGATTCGGGATGGGCTGGTTAGATGGGATTCGGGATGGGCTGGTTAGATGGGATTCGGTGTGGGCTGGTTAGATGGGATTCGGGATGGGCTGGTTAGATGGGATTCGGTGTGGGCTGGCTAGATGGGATTCGGTGTGGGCTGGCTAGATGGGATTGGGGGTGGGCTGGCTAGATGGGATTCGGGGTGTGCTGGCTAGATGGGATTCGGGATGGGCTGGTTAGATGGGATTCGGGGTGGGCTGGCTAGATAGGATTCGCGATGGGCTGGTTAGATGGGATTTGGGATGGGCTGGTTAGATGGGATTCGGGATGGGCTGGTTAGATGGGATTCGGGATGGGCTGGCTAGATGGGATTCGGTGTGGGCTGGTTAGATGGGATTCGGGATGGGCTGGCTAGATGGGATTGGGGGTGGGCTGGCTAGATGGGATTGGGGGTGGGCTGGCTAGATGGGATTCGGGGTGGGCTGGCTAGATGGGGTTCGGGATGGGCTGGCTAGATGGGATTCGGGATGGGCTGGTTAGATGGGATTCGGGGTGGGCTGGTTAGATGGGATTCGGGGTGGGCTGGCTAGATGGGATTCGCGGTGGGCTGGTTAGATGGGATTCGGGGTGGGCTGGTTAGATGGGATTCGGGATGGGCTGGTTCGATGGGATTGGGGGTGGGCTGGCTTGATGGGATTCGTGGTGGGCTGGATAGATGGGATTCGGGGTGGGCTGGTTAGATGGGATTCGGCGTGGGCTGGTTAGATGGGATTCGGGATGGGCTGGCTAGATGGGATTCGGGATGGGCTGGTTAGATGGGATTCGGGATGGGCTGGCTAGATGGGATTCAGGGTGGGCTGGTTTGATGGGATTCGGGATGGGCTGGCTAGATGGGATTCGGGATGGGCTGGTTAGATGGGATTCGGGGTGGGCTGGTTAGATGGGATTCGGGGTCGGCTGGTTTGATGCGATTCGGGATGGGCTGGTTAGATGGGATTCGGGATGGCTGGCGAGATGGATTCAGAACTGGCTTGGTTATAGAAGACAGAGAGTGGTGGTGGAAGGGTGTTTTTCAGAATGGAGATCTGTAGCTAGTGGTGTTTCACAGGGAACAGTGCTGGGACCTGTGTTGTTTGCTGTATATATATAAGTGACCGGGAGGAAAATGTGGGTGGTCTGATTAGTGAAGTTTGTGGATGACATGAAGATCGGTGGAGTTGCTGATAGTGCCGAGGATTGTCAGAGGATACAGCAGGATATACATAGATTGGGGACTTGGGCACTGAAATGGCAGATGGAGTTTAATCCGGGTAAATGTGAGATGATGCATTTTAGAAGATAAAATCTAGGTGTGAATTATACTGTAAATGGCAGAACCCTGAGGAACATTAACATACAGAGGGATCTGGACGTGCAGGTCCCCAGTTCCCTAAAAGTGGCAACACAGATGGCCAAGGTGACTAAGAAGCCAGGGCACTGAGTGCAGGAGTTGGGATATCATGTTGCAGCTGTATAAAACCTTGGTTAGGCCGCATTTGGAGTATTGTGTGCAGTTCTGGTCACCACATTATCAGGATGTGGAAGCTTTGGAGTGAGTGTAAAGAAGGTTCACCAGGATGTTGCCTGGTCCCGAGGGTGTTGACTATGAGGAGGGGTTGAATAAACCAGGATTGTTTTCACTGGAAAGACGGAGGCTGAGGGGAGAACTGATAGAGGTCTACAAAATTGTGAGAGACATAGACAGGACGGATAGTCAGAGGCTTTTTCCAAGGGTGGAAGTGTCAATTACAAGGGTCACAGGTTCAAGGTGAGAGAGGGAAAGTTTAAGAGAGATGTGTGGGTTACATTTTCATGCAGAGAAAGGTGGGTGCCTGGAACACATTGCCAGAGTATGTGGTGGAAGCACATTAGCAACATTTAAGAGGCATATGAATGGGTACATGAATAGGGAGGAAACAGAGTGATACGGACCGAGTCAGGGCAGGAGTTTATTTTTAGTTAGGGCACCATGATCGGCACTACCTCGGAGGGCCGAGGGGCCTGTTCCTGTGCTGTACTTTGTCATTTGAGCTCTCTGGCACTTACCAAGTGTGTTTGCAATGGCACATCAAAATCGGGTATGCGCAACAAGGAAGAGCTCAAAAATCTTGGCAAGTTGTGAGGTGGAGGAGGTTACAGAGATAGGGAGGGTTGTAGTTGCTGGAGGAGGTTACAGAGATAGGGAGGGTTGTGGGGCGGAGGAGGTTACAGAGATAGGGAGGGTTGTAGTGGCTGGAGGAGGTTACAGAGATAGGGAGGGTTGTTGGGGCTGGAGGAGGTTACAGTGATTGGGAGGGTTGTAGGGGCTGGAGGTTACAGAGATAAGGAGGGTTGTAGGGGCTGGAGGAGGTTACAGAGATAGGGAGGGTTGTAGGGACTGGAGGAAGTTACAGAGATAGGGAGGGATGTAAGGCTGGAGGTTACAGAGATAGGGAGGGATGTAAGGCTGGAGATTACAGAGATAGGGAGGGTTGTAGGGAGGTTACAGAGGTAGAGAGGGTTGTAGGGGCTGGAGGAGGTTACAGAGATAGGGAGGGGTGTAGGGGCTGGAGGAGGTTACATAGATTGGGAGGGATGTAGGGACTGGTGGAGGTTACAGAGGTAGGGAGGGTTGTAGGGGCTGGAGGAGGTTAGAGATAGGGAGGGTTGTAGGGGCACATGGAGTTTACAGAGATAGGGAGGGATGTAAGGCTGGAGGTTACAGAGATAGGGAGGGTTGTAGGGAGGTTACAGAGATAGGGAGGGTTGTACAGAGGTTACAGAGATAGGGAGGATTGTAGGGACTGGAGGAGGTTACAGAGATAGGGTGAGTTGTAGGGGCTGGACGAAGTTACAGAGATTGGGAGGGTTGTAGGGACTGAAGGAGGTTACAGATAGGGAGGTTGTAGGGACTGGAGGAGGTTACAGAGATCGGGAGGGTTGTAGGGGCTGGGGGAGGTTACAGAGATAAGGAGGGTTGTAGGGACTGGAGGAGGTTACAGATAGGGAGGGTTGTAGGGGCTGGGGGAGGTTACAGAGATAGGGAGGGTTGTGGGGATGGAGGAGGTTACAGAGATAGGGAGGGCTGTAGGGGCTGGAGGAGGTTACAGAGATAGGGAGGGTTGTAGATGCTGGAGGAGCTTACAGAGGACAATAAGCAATTATTATTATTAAATATGAGGGTTCTCACCTCCACCATCGTGGGAACATGGGGGTTTAAAGCCTGACCCTGAAGCTGGTGGTATTAAATTCAAGTCATGAAATCTGGACGTGTGCGATGGACTTGGTGAGAAGCGGAAGTGTCATCGTGGCTCACTGATGGGCTTGAAGGGTGACCTGGAGTCGCCTCCCTGGCTCAGTCTGGTGCCCACATGACCCCAGGCCCAGGGCGGACACGGTTGACTCTCAGATTGCCGGTCTGGAGTGGGCCAGGTGGACCGCTCAGTCCAGGTGCATTTTGGGGATGGGCGACAATGCTGGCTTTGCCAGCGATACCCCACCTCCCTCCGATGAAATGTGTTTTTTAAATCAAAGGAGATGGGGTGGGGGGGAATATAAAACTCAATGTGCATTAACAGGGCCTGTGGGTGGAGCTGGGGTCATGGTATTTGGAGCAGGATGAGTGCAGACTTGCTTTCCCATTGCCATGTGCACCAAGCCTTGAAAGATGCACAAAATGGCCGCCTGGGACATTCAAATCTCCCGCCCTCCGCATCAGGGGCGTGGCCAGCCACCAGCGTCATGACGTGGCAAGATGATTGACGGTGGGCGTAACTTGAAGGGGGGGCGGGGGCTTGCTTTGCCCATCTGGCTCGAGCATCGCGGGCGTGGCCCGCGCAGGCCACGCCTCTCCCGGGCCAAACGCGATCTCTTGTCAACGGGCGTCAGGTGGTTGAGACGGCGCGACGTGACGTCGTGACGTCTTGTCCAAGGTCGAGTGTGTGAGGAGCACGGGGTGGGCGGGGCCGGTTCTACGATGTGGGCGGGGCCGGGCACGCGGGGTGAGAGGGGTCGGGTGGGCGGGGTCGTGGGGTGGGCGGGGCCGGGCGCGCGGGGTGGGCGGGGCCGGGCGCGCGGGGGGATTTGAATTGAAGTTGACGGTTTGAGGAAGAGGTGACCTGAGGACGAGGTTACCTGAGGGAGAGGCTGCCTGAGGGGGTGGTTACCTGAGGGAGAGGTTACCTGAGGGAGAGGTTACCTGAGGGAGAGGTTACCTGAGGAAGAGGCTACCAGAGGACGAGGTTACCTGAGGGGGAGGTTACCTGAGGGGGAGGTTACCTGAGGGGGAGGTTACCTGAGGGGGAGGTTACCTGAGGGGGAGGTTACCTGAGGGGGAGGCTAACTGAGGACGAGGTTACCTGAGGGGGAGGTTACCTGAGGGGGAGGCTAACTGAGGGAGAGGTTACCTGAGGGGGAGGTTACCTGAGGGGGAGGTTACCTGAGGAAGAGGCTACCAGAGGGGGAGGTTACCTGAGGGGGAGGTTACCTGAGGGAGAGGCGACCTGAGGGGGAGGTTACCTGAGGGAGAGGCGACCTGAGGGGGAGGTTACCTGAGGGAGAGGTTACCTGTGGGAGAGGCTACCTGAGGGGGAGGTTACCTGAGGGGGAGGTTACCTGAGGGAGAGGTTACCTGTGGGAGAGGCTACCTGAGGGGGAGGTTACCTGAGGGGGAGGTTACCTGAGGGAGAGGTTACCTGTGGGAGAGGCTACCTGAGGGGGAGGCTGCCTGAGGGGGTGGCTAACTGAGGGGTAGGTTACCTGAGGGGGAGGTTACCTGAGGAAGAGGCTACCTGAGGGTGAGGTTACCTGAGGGGGAGGCTGCCTGAGGGGGAGGTTACCTGAGGGGGAGGTTACGAGGGGGAGGTTACCTGAGGGGGCGGTTACCTAAGGGGGAGGCTAACTGAGGGGGAGACTAACTGAGGGGGATGTTACCTGAGGAAGAGGTTACCTGAGGAAGAGGTTACCTGAGGAAGAGGCTGCCTGAGGGGGAGGCTGCCTGAGGGGGAGGCTGCCTGAGGGGGAGGCTACCTGAGGGGGAGGCTACCTGAGGGAGAGATTATGTGAGAGGGAGATTATCTCAGAGAGAGGTTACCTGGGGAAAGATTACCTGAGAGATTACACGAGAGGGATATTACCTGAGAGAGAGGTTACCTGAGGGAGAGATTACCTGAGAGGGAGAAGTTACCTGAGAGGGAGAAGTTACCCGAGAGGGAGAAGTTACCCGAGAGGGAGAAGTTACCCGAGAGGGAGATGGCCTGAGAGGGAATGGCCTGAGAGGGAGATTACCTGAGAAAGAGATTACCTGAGGTGTAAATTACCCGAGCGGGTGATTACCTGAGGGGTAAATCATCTGAGCAGGAGATTACCTGAGGGATAGGACTGTTACTTGAGAGAGAGTAAGGGTATGCAAGAGAGAGGAAGTTTACCTGTGAGATAGATTACCTAAGGGTGAGGGAGATTACATTCGGGGGAGAGAGATTAACCAGTGATAAATAGGGAAATTACGTGGGAGAGGGAGATCACCTGAGAAGAGAGAGGGAGAGTTTGCCTGAGAGAGAGGGGAAGATTGCCTGAGAGAGGGAGAGAGATTACCTGCGAGAGAGGGAGAGAGATTACCTGCGAGAGAGGGAGAGAGATTACCTGCGAGAGAGGGAGAGCGATTACCTGGGAGAGAGGGTGCAAGGTTACCTGAGAGAGAGGGCGTGAGGTTACCTGCGAGAGAGGGAGAGAGATTACCTGGGCGAGAGATTACCTGCGAGAGAGGGCGAGAGATTACCTGCGAGAGAGGGAGAGAGATTACCTGAGAGAGAGGGAGAGAGATTACCTGTGAGAGAGGGAGGGAGAGAGAGAGATTACGAGAGAGGGAAGGATTTTTTGAGGGAGGGAGATAAGGATTACCTGAGGGAGAGAGGAATTACTTAAAAGAGAGGGAGATTACCTGAGATAGGGAAGGGGAGAGAGAGTACTTGAGTCAGAGAGGGGGATTACTTGAGAAGGAAGGAGATTACCTGGTGAGAGAGACAGGGATTACCTGAGAAAGGGAGTGAGAGGAATTACCTGAGAAACAGTACAGTGATTACCTGAGAGGCAGGAAGAGAGGGATTATCTGAGAGAGGGGTGATTACATGAGATAGGGAGGGAGATTACCTGAAAGCGGGAGAGAGGGATTACATGAGAGAGGAAGTTTACCTGAAGAGGGATTACCTGAGTGAGAGGGATTATCTGAGGGGTGGGTGGGCGGGGGGGAGGAGGCAAAACGGAGAGAGAGGTTACTTGACAGAGAGGGATAATCTGAAAGGGACGAGAGACAAAGGGAGATATTACAGAGGGTTTACCTGAGAACAAGAGATTACCTAACAGGAAAATTACCTGAGAAAGGGAGATTTCCTGAGAGAGAGGGTTTACCTGTGAGGTAGGAATTATTTGAGAGAGGCGGATTATCTGAGAGAAGGAGGTAGAGAGTGGATACCTGAAAGAGTGGGATTATTTTAGAGAGGGAGAGGGGTATAGAGATATCACATGAAAGAGAGGGAGATTTCCTGGTTACCTGGGAGCAATACCTGGGAAGGAAGGCGACAGATTATATGAGAGGTGGATATTACCTGAAAAAGTGAGAGGGATTAGTTGAGAGAGGGAGTACTTGACAGAGGAATTAATTGAAAGAAAGATAGAGAAGGGATTACCTGAGGGAAAGAGAGGAATTATCTGAGGGAGAAAGATTACCTGAGAGAAGAGACAGAGAGAGGAATTATCTGAGAGGAGGATAATCTGAATGAGAGAGGCAGAGAGAAGGATTACCCGAGACAAATCCAGGTGGGTGGAAGGGATAAATATCAGAAGAATTACCTGAGAGAAAGGGACGCAGAGAGGGTTTACCTCAGAGAGAGAGAACGAGGGAGAAAGGGAACGTCAGAAGGTGAGGGGATTACACGAGACAGGACGATTACCTGAGAAAGTGAGTGAGGGAATACCTGACAGTCTAGGATTACCACAGAAAAAGGCAGACAGGAATTAGCAGAGAAAAAGCACCTGGGAAAGAGGCAGAGTGAGGAATTACCTGAGAAACATCACCTGGCAAAGAGTAAAATTGTCTGAAAGAAGGATTAGAAGAGAGAAATATCTGGGAGAAAAGGATTATCTGAGACAAAAAGTGGGAGAGGGGCAGAGGGATATTACCGGAGAGATAGTGCCTGAGAAGAGAGCGCCTGTGAGAGAATGAGAGGCAGTATGTGAGGGCGAGAGAAACAGAGAGGAGGAGACAGATATCATCTGAAAGAAAGGAAGAGATATATCACCCGACAAATAGCACCTGAGAGAAAGCGCCTGAGAGAGAAGAGGGACAGCGTATGAGTTATTACCTGAGAGAGGGAGGAGAGAGATTTCACCCGATTTGAGAGGAGCAGAAGCGTATCACCTGAGAGACATTGCCTGGGAGATATTGCCTGGAAGAGGTGGAGAGAGATAACACCTGAAAGGCATCATCTTAGAGAGGAGAAATATCACCTGAGAGATATCGTGTGGAAGAGGAGAGAGATAACACCCAAGATAAATCACCTTAGAAAGAGGAGGAGAGATATCACCTGAGACCTATTGTCTGAGAGAGAGTGGAAAAGAGATATCGCCTAGAGATATCACCCAAGAGACATCAGAGAGAGAGAAGAGAGATCGCCTGATAAAGAGGAGAAAAGATATACCTGAGATATAACACCCAAAAGATATCACCCTGAGAGAGGAAGAGATATACCAACTGAAAGAAAACACTAAGATATTAAGAACAGAAACATCATTTAAGAGAGTGAGGGAGAGACATCACCCAAGAGAGAGCGGAGGAGAGACATCACCTGAGGGAGTGCAGAGGAGAAACGTCACCTGAGAGAGTGCGGAGCAGAGCATCACCAAGGGAGTGTGGAGTAGAAACATCACCTGAGAGAGTGTAGAGGAGAGACATCACCTGAGAGAGAGAGAGAGGAGAGACATCGCCTGAGAGAGTGAGGGGGAGAGACATCACCTGAGAGAGGAGAGAGAGACATCACCTGAAAGAGAGAGAGAAATCGCCTGAGAGAGAGAGACATCGCCTGAGAGTGAGAGGAGACATCACCTGAGAGGGCGAGGCGAGACATCACCTGAGAGAGAGGAGAGGCATCACCTGAGAGAAAGGAGAGGCATCACCTGAGAGAGAGAGACATCGCCTGAGAGTGAGAGGAGACATTACCTGAGAGAGAGGAGACATTACCTGAGAGAGGAGAGACATCACCTGAGAGTGAGAGGAGACATTACCTGAGAGAGAGAGAGAGACATTGCCTGAGAGTAGGAGGAGACATTACCTGAGAGGGAGAGGAGACATTACCTGAGAGAGAGAGAGAGACATTGCCTGAGAGGGGAGAGACATCACCTGAGAGGGAGGAGAGACATCACCTGAGAGGGAGGAGAGACATCACCTGAGAGGGAGGAGAGACATCACCTGAGAGGGAGGAGAGACATCACCTGAGAGGGAGGAGAGACATCACCTGAGAGGGAGGAGAGATCACCTGAGAGGGAGGAGAGACATCACGAGAGGGAGGAGAGACATCACGAGAAGGAGGAGAGACATCACCTGAGAGGGAGGAGAGACATCACCTGAGAGGGAGGAGAGACATCGCCTGAGAGGGAGGAGAGACATCACCTGAGAGAGAGAGAGGAGACATTACCTGAGACAGAGAGAGACCGCCTGAGAGAGAGAGGAGACATTACCTGAGACAGAGAGAGAGACCACCTGAGAGAGAGGGAATACATTACCTGGGAGAGTGAGGGGGAGAGACATCACCCGAGAGAGGGGAGAGACATCGTCTGAGAGGAGAGAGAGACATCACCTGAGAGAGAGAGAGAGACGGAAGAGAGAGGGGAGAGACAACACCTGAGAGAGACATCTCTTGAGAGAGGAGGAGACATCTCGCCTGAGAGAGGAGATCTCGCCTGGGAGAAGAGACGCATCACCTGAGAGAGGAGATCTCGCCTGGGAGAAGAGACGCATCTCAGAGAGTTAACGCTTGGGAGAGAGGATCACCTGCGAGAGAGAGGAGAGACATCACCTGAGAGAGGGAGGAGAGACATCACCTGAGAGAGCGAGGAGGAGAGATCTCACCTGAGAGAGAGGGAGAGACATCACCTGAGAGCGAGAGGAGGGGAGAGATCTCGCCTGAGAGAGAAACATCAATTCCTGAGATAGTGCTGTGAATGCTGGGCTGAGTCAGAGGTGCCAATACCTGAGAGAGAGATAGAGCAGGCAACATAGGAGGAGAGGCAGTGCTGCTAACATCTGAGACACAGGTGACAACCACACCTGAGAGAGGAGAAAACATCTTCAGAAAAGTACACTCAAAAGAAACATACTTCTGAGAGGATATTGAACTGAGAGGGACTTGTATCTCGGAGAGAGAAAACATTCCAGAGAATATCTTACAGCTAAGAAAGCACCTAGGAGAGATAGAGGAACAAATCCTATGAAAGAGGTGAAAATATCTTCATCAGTAAACAGACAAGTAAATACATATAAATTCTGGAATTGAAGTCGAGGGCAAACTCCTGAGAGAGGTTGAGCCACCTGGGGAAGAAGATATATATAACTTGAGACTGGAGGAAAGAGCTGAGAGAGAACTGTAATAAGTGAGAGTTACAAGTGAAGCACACAGCTTCCTCAGAGAAAGAGGATAGAGCACCTGAAGGAGAGGCAGACACTGGAGATCACCAAGGAAACAGGAAAGGGGAGCAATAACCAAGGGCTGGAATTACATGAGAGCAAGGTAGAGAGCACACAATAGCAGGCAGTGTAGGGATAAGTCCAGAACCAATACTACACCTGAGAGAGTGAACAGAAACATATAGAGGGGCAAACAACGACCAAGACCGAAGTGGGATACATTACTCAAGAGAGGATTGTACGCACAGTTAGAGAAGCATCTTGCACCTGACAGGAGAGCACGCTTGTACAAGAGGAGCACACTGCACCGTGGGAAGAGTGGAATATTTGGGAGTGGAGAGAATAGCTCCAAAAGAAAAGGAGTAATGTAATGTAACAACACCTGAGAGCTCCAGGTTACAGCAAATGAGAGAGAGAGAGGGGTGGGAAACAGAGAGAAAAGAACAAATGACAGAAATTTGAGGGGAAAGCCAAGACAAAAAGAAAAGTGCACCAGGAAAAGCCGTATATAATATCTGAGGGACAGCTAGCCACCCAACAGAGTCATATACACCTGAGAGAGTGAAATATACCTGAGGGAGACCTATACAATACCAAGATTTATATACACCTGAGTGATAAATAACACTTCCGAGTGATATACAAAACCGATAAGAGCGATCGCCAACTCATGGGACAGTGATACACATCTGAAAAAGTGATATATAACATTCGAAGGAGAGGGATACAATATCTGGGAGAGAATCATACACCTGAAAAAAGAAAAGCAAATACCAGAGTCGGTGAATATATCTGAAGGAGGATGCTGAACCAGAAGGAGGATACCACTGATAGGGAGGATTCAAGCTCTGAGTGAGTGGTAATTGCATGTGCCAATCATTTTTTAAAATATTGGTGTCATTCAATGTGCACTAGTATCTATTATTAGTATGCAAGATGCTTTGGAGTGTTTTCGGAGTTACAATGTGCATATATCATGTTAAATTTGCACCTCATGGGCATATATGATCCGTACTGTTCCATGTTGAACACTACTTGGAGGAAGAACTGAGGGTGGGAAGGGTGCAGTATATACTCTGGCTGGGGGACTCGATGTCCATCATGAAGAGTGGCTCAGTAGCACCACTCCTGATCAAACTGGCCGAGTCCTATAGGACAGAGCCGCTAGACTGGGTCTATGACATGCGAGGGGAATAACAAGTAGGAAAAACATACTTGACCTCATCCCTACTTCCCGCAGATGCATCTGTCTATGATAGTATTGGTAGGAGTCCTTGTGGAGATAAAGTCCCGTCTTCACATTGAGGATACCGTCTATTGTATGTGGAAAATAGATTAGATT
Organism: Scyliorhinus canicula; assembly: GCF_902713615.1. Classification (NCBI taxonomy): domain Eukaryota; kingdom Metazoa; phylum Chordata; class Chondrichthyes; order Carcharhiniformes; family Scyliorhinidae; genus Scyliorhinus; species Scyliorhinus canicula. Next base: position 224,724,083 of record NC_052151.1, on the reverse strand, counting down.
GCAAACAGATCTAGCAACTTAAGAATGGGCAACCATGAGGTGCTGTGGGCCATCAGCAGCAGCAGAATTGTATTCAACCACAGTCTGCAACCTCATGGCTCAGCATATCCCCCACCATTACCACTAACCCAGGTTCAATGAAGAGTGCAGTAGGGCATGCTCGAAGCACTAGACATACCTAAAACTGAGGTGTCAACCTGGTGAAGCTACAACATAGGACTACTTGCATGCCAAACAGCAGAAGCAGAAAGTGATAGAGCTAAGCAATCTCATAAACAATAATTCAGATATAAGCATTGAATGGTGGTGAACAATTTAACAACTCAATGGAGGAGAAGGCTCCACAAATCTTTTACACTGATATGCTGGGCCTCCCCATCATTGAGGATAGGGAAATTTGTGGAGCCTACTCCCCCGCCCTATTCCCGTACAACACCCATCACCTAACCTGCACATCTTTAGACACCAAGGAGCAATTTTAGCATTGCCAATCCACCTAACCTGCACATCTTTGTGCGAGGAAACCGGAGCACCCAGAGGAAACCCACGCAGAAACGTGGAGAACGTGCAAACTCCTGGCACAGTGAGACCGCAGTGCGAACCACTGTGCCACCGTGCTGCCCCTTATGTCTGGTTGACTGAGTTTCTGGTCAATGGCATCCCCCAGGATGTTGATAATGGGGGATCGAGTGATGGTAATGCCCTGGATTGTCGAGGTGTAATGGTTAGATTCTCTCTTGTAGGAGATACTCATTGACTGGCACTTGTGTGGTGCGAATGTAACTTGCCATTTGTCAACCCAAGCCTGGATATTGTCCCAGTCTTGCTGCATTTGGACATAGACTGCTTCATTATCTGAGGAGTTGTGAATGGTGCTGAAGATTGTTCAATCATCAGCAAACATCCCCACTTCTGACCTCACAATGGAAAAAAGGTCTTTGATGGCTGGGCCTAGGACACTCCCTGGAGCTGTGATGACTGACCTCCAATACCCATAACCATCTTTCTTGTTTGTGCTAGGTATGACTTCAACCAGTGGAGAGTTTCCCCTGATTCCCATTGACCCCAGTTTCGCTCGGACCCCTTGATGCCATACTCAGCCATATTTGGCCTTGAAATGAGGGCAGTCACTCACCTCACTTCAGGAGTTCTGCTCTTTTGTCCATGTTTGAACCAAGTCTGTAATGAGATCAGGAGCCGAGTGGCCCTGGCAAAACCCAAACTCAACATCAGTGAGCAGATTATTGCTAAGTGCCGCTTGATAACACTGTTGATGATCCCTTCCATCACTTCACTGATAATAGATAGGAAACTGATGAGGCGGTAATTTGCCAGATTGGATTTATCCTGCTTTTTGTGTACAGGACATAACTGGGCAATTTTACACATTGCCGGGTAGATACATAGAAGATAGGAGCAGGAGGAGGCCTTTTGGCCCTTCGAGCCTGCTCCGCCATTCATCACGATCATGGCTGATCATCCAACTCAATAGCCTAATCCTGCTTTCTCCCCATAGCCTTTGATTCCATTCTCCCCAAGTGCTATATCCAGGCTCCTCTTCAATATATTCAATGTTTTAGCATCAACTACTTCCTGTGGCAATGAATTCCACAGGCTCACCACTCTTTGGGTGAAGAAATGTCTCCTTATCTCTGTCCGAAATGGTTTACCCTGAATCCTCAGACTGTGACCCCTGGTCTGGACACACCCATCATTGGTAACATCTTCCCTGCATCCCATTATAAAATTCCCTGAATTTTATAAGTCTCTCTGAGAACCCCCTCATTCTTCTGAACTCCAGCGAGAACAATCCCAACCTCGTCAATCTCTCCTCATATGGCAGTCCTGCCATCCCTGGAATCAGTCTGGTAAACCTTCGCTGCACTCCCTGTTGATGTTGTTACTGTACTGGAACAGCTTAGCTAGCAGTGCTGGATCACAAGGGTAGCACAGTGGTTAGCACTGCTGCCTCATAGTCTACAGAGTCTGCACGTTCTCCCTGTGTCTGCATGGGTTTCCTCCAGGTGCTCTGGTTTCTTCCCGCAGTCTAAAGTTGTGCGGGTTAGGTGGATTGGCCATGATCAATTGCCCCTTGGTGCCCAAAGATGTGCAGGTTGGATGGGGCTGCAGGAATGGGTTGGGGAGTGGGCTTGGGTGGGGTGCTCTTTCGGAGAGTTGCTGCAGACTCAATGGGCCAAATGGCCGCCTTCTGCATTGTTGGAATTCTATAATTCCATGATAAATAACGTAACTACTAAAATAGATCAGAGGCTGGGAATCCTGCAGTGAGTAACTCACCTCCTGACTCCCCAAAGCCTGTCCACCAGCTAAGAGACACAAGTCAGGAGTGTGATGGATTTTACTCACCACAAGCCTGGATGAGTGCAGCTTCAACAACACTCCAAGAAGTTCGATACCATCCAGAGCAAAGCAGCCCCGCTTGATTGCTCCCCTTCCACGAACATTTGCTCCTTCAGCCACCGACGCACCGTGTCAGTCGTGTGTGCCATCCACAAGATGCACTGCAGGAACTCACCAAGTTTCCTTCGTCAGCACCTTCCAAACCGTAGAATTCCTGCAGTGCAGGTGGAGACCCATTGAGTCTGTACCGACCCTCTGAAAGAGCATCCTATCTAAGCCCAATCCTCTGCCCTATCCCCGTAACATCACCTTTGGACACCAAGGGGAAATTATTGTGGCCAATCCACCTAACCTGCACATGTTTGGACTGTGGGAGGAAACCGGATCACCCGGAGGAAACCCACGCAGACACGGAGAGAAAGTGCAAACTCCCCACAGACAGTCACCTACGGCTGGAATCGAACCTGGCGCTGGCGAACCACTGTGCCACCATGCCATCCTAAACCCACAACCTCTATCATCTAGAAGGACAGGAGCAGCAGATACATCGGAACCCCACCACCTGGAGGGTCCCCTCCAAGGCACTCACCATCCTTTTTTAAAAATAAATTTAGAGTACCCAAATCACTTTTCCAATTAAGGGGCAATTTAGTATGGCCAATCCACCTAGCTTGCACATCTTTGGGTTGTGGGGGTGAAACCCACGCAAACACGGGGAGAATGTGTAAACTCCACACAGACAGTGACCCAGAGCCGGGATTGAACCTGGGACCTCGGCGCCGTGAGGCAACAGGGCTAACCCACTGCGCCACCGTGCTGCCCTGGCACTCACCATCCTGATGTGTATCGCCGTTCCTTCACTGTTGCAAGGCCAAAATCCTGGAGCTCCTTCCCTGACAGCAAGGTGGGTGTACCCACACCATATGGACTGCAGCGGTTCAAGAAGACAACTCAACACCACCTTCTCAAGGTCAGTTAGGGATGGGCAATGAATGCTGGCTTAGCCAGTGACACCCATATCCCTTCAATGATTAAAACATTTCAATCTGCATTTCGTGCAGCCTCCTTAAAGCACTCTTTATGAAGATTAATTTAATTCAAGCACTGTTGAAGAAAAACTGTTTTTGAAACCTATTGATCTTTATTAATGATGTTTCCAGCTTGGATGATCCGACTGTAGGCAACTGGAGCAGTGATGTCCCACCACAAGCCATTGAGAGTACTGAGGCAATGCAAGTGCCTAATGATGTGACCGTGCGGCCAAATTCACCCAAGCGGCCTCACCTATCATTCAATGTAAGTACATGAAACCTTCCAGAAAAGCATGCCCTGTATTCTGCGGTCGCTTTGCACCACTGGGCATTTGGCCGCTGTTCCTTCATTCTATTTGTGTTTCACTGCCTCTCTTCCGTCCCATTGTCTATATGTTAGGGGTGACCACTTTGGGAAGCACGGTGGAGCAGTGGTTAGCACTGCTGACTCACGGCGCCGCGGACCCGGCTTCAATCCCGGCCCCGTGTCACTATCAGTGTGGAGTTTGCACATTCTCCGTGTCTGCATGGGTCTCGCCCTCCCAACCCAAAGATATGCAGGTTAGGTGAATTGGCCAGGCTAAATTGCCCCTTAATTGGAAAAAAATCAAAAAAGGAATGACCACATGCTGCCCTCCATTTTAAAATTCTCATCCTTTAATCACAGCCTCACACCCATCCTTATCTCTGTAACTTCCTCCATCCCCCTGCAACTCTCCAAAATCTCTACCGTCCTCTAATTCTATGGCCATGCATATTCTTGATTTCCGCTATTGGCAGTCATGCCTTCTACCGCCTTGACCAGGAGGACTGGAATTTTACCTCTCTGCCCCTCTCGATCTTTCTCTGCCTTTCTCCATCCTTTAAGAAGCCCCTCTTTGACGAAGCTTTTTCTTTTCACGTGGCTTGGTGTCAAATTTTGTTTGATAAATGTCCCCGGGAAGCACCTATGTTAAAGATGCCAGGAAAATGCAGCTTGTTGTTACCTTTCAGTGGAATGGATTAGCAGGACTATCCTAAAGGTCAATACCCCAGGCCACTCCCCCACGACTGGAGAATTAGCCTAGACTATCGTTTCCGGTCATGGGATGGACATGAAACTCTTAGCCTTCCAACTCTGACAAGTCCATCAAATCAGCCAAGCTGACAATTAGCAATCACGGGTAACATTTCCCATTGGTTTTGAAAGGCGTCGCAGTTCTCTCCTGTGCAGGGCCATTTCAGACAATAGTTTGCATTGATATATAACCTTTAACAAAGTGAAACATCGCAAGGCATTTCACAAGAGGCAGAATCAAACAAAATTTAATATCTAGCCAAGAGATACTAGAACAGAAAATTAAAAGTTTGGTCAAGGAGAGAGGTTTTAAAGAGCATCTTAAAAAGAGAGAGAGGGGCAGAGGTTTATGGAGTTTAGGCTTCAGGCAGTTAAGGCACAGCTGCCAATAGTGGACAAATAACATTGGGGGATATTCAAGAAGGTAGAATTAGAGGTGCACAGAGATCTCAGAGGATTATAGGAGATTACAGGGATAGGGAGGGTTATGGGGACTGGAGGTTACAGAGATGGGGAGGCTTCTAGGGACCTTCGGAGTTATAGATATGGAGAATTATAGGGGCTGGAGGAGATTAGATATATAAGAAAAGTTTTAAAGGCTTGAATAGGTTACAGAGATTGGGAGGGTTGCAATGACTGGAGGTTACAGAGTTAGGGAGGATTATAGGGGCTTGAGGAGATTACATAGCGTTGTAGGGCTGGAGGAGGTTACAGAGATAGGGAGGGTTGTAGGGGCTGGAGGTTACAGAGATAGGGAGGGCTGTAGGGACTGGAGGAGGCTACAGAGATAGGGAGGGTTGTAGGGGCTGGAGGAGGTTACAGAGATAGAGAGGGTTGTAGGGGCTCGAGGTTACAGAGATAGGGAGGGCTGTAGGGGCTGGAGGAGGTTACAGAGATAGTGAGGGTTCTAGGGACTGGAGGAGGTTACAGAGAATGGGAGGGTTGTAGGGACTGGAGGATGTTACAGAGATAGGGAGGGTTGTAGGGGGCTGGATGAGGTTACAGAGATAGGGAGGGTTGTCGGGACTGGAGGAGGTTACAGAGATAGGGAAGGTTGTAGGGACTGGAGGAGGTTACAGAGATAGGGAGGGTTGTAGAGGCTGGAAGAGGTTACAGAGATAGGGAGGGTTGTAGAGGCTGGAGGAGGTTACAGAGATAGGGAGGGCTGTAGGGGCTGGAAGAGGTTACAGAGATAGGGAGGGTTGTCAGGGCTGGAGGAGGTTACAGAGATAGGGAGGGCTGTAGGGACTGGAGGAGGCTACAGAGATAGGGAGGGTTGTAGGGGCTGGAGGAGGTTACAGAGATAGGGAGGGTTGTAGGGGCTCGAGGTTACAGAGATAGGGAGGGCTGTAGGGGCTGGAGGAGGTTACAGAGATAGTGAGGGTTCTAGGGACTGGAGGAGGTTGCAGAGAATGGGAGGGTTGTAGGGACTGGAGGAGGTTACAGAGAATGGGAGGGTTGTAGGGACTGGAGGAGGTTACAGAGATAGGGAGGATTGTTTGTGCTGGAGGAGGTTACATAGGGAGTGGTGTAGGGGCTGGAGGAGGTCACAGAGATAGGGAGGGTTGTAAGGGCTGGAGGAGGTTACAGAGATAGGGAGGGGTGTAGGGGCTGGAGGAGGTTACAGAGATAGGGAGGGGTGTAGGGGCTGGAGGAGGTTACAGAGATAGGGAGGGGTGTAGGGGCTGGAGGAGGTCACAGAGATAGGGAGGGTTGTAAGGGCTGGAGGAGGTTACAGAGATAGGGAGGGGTGTAGGGGCTGGAGGAGGTTACAGAGATTGGGAGGGTTGTAGGGGGCTGGAGGAGGTTACAGAGATAGGGAGGGTTGTAGGGGCTGGAGGAGGTTACAGAGATAGGGAGGGTTGTAGGGACTGGAGGAGGTTACAGAGAGAGGGAGGGTTGTAGGGGCTGGAGGAGGTTACAGAGATAGGGAGGGTTGTAGGGGCTGGAGGAGGTTACAGAGATAGGGAGGGTTGTAGGGGCTGGAGGAGGTTACAGAGATGGGGAGGCTTCTAGGGACCTTCGGAGTTATAGATATGGAGAATTATAGGGGCTGGAGGAGATTAGATATATAAGAAAAGTTTTAAAGGCTTGAATAGGTTACAGAGATTGGGAGGGTTGCAATGACTGGAGGTTACAGAGTTAGGGAGGATTATAGGGGCTTGAGGAGATTACATAGCGTTGTAGGGCTGGAGGAGGTTACAGAGATAGGGAGGGTTGTAGGGGCTGGAGGTTACAGAGATAGGGAGGGCTGTAGGGACTGGAGGAGGCTACAGAGATAGGGAGGGTTGTAGGGGCTGGAGGAGGTTACAGAGATAGAGAGGGTTGTAGGGGCTCGAGGTTACAGAGATAGGGAGGGCTGTAGGGGCTGGAGGAGGTTACAGAGATAGTGAGGGTTCTAGGGACTGGAGGAGGTTACAGAGAATGGGAGGGTTGTAGGGACTGGAGGATGTTACAGAGATAGGGAGGGTTGTAGGGGGCTGGATGAGGTTACAGAGATAGGGAGGATTGTCGGGACTGGAGGAGGTTACAGAGATAGGGAAGGTTGTAGGGACTGGAGGAGGTTACAGAGATAGGGAGGGTTGTAGAGGCTGGAAGAGGTTACAGAGATAGGGAGGGTTGTAGAGGCTGGAGGAGGTTACAGAGATAGGGAGGGTTGTAGAGGCTGGAGGAGGTTACAGAGATAGGGAGGGCTGTAGGGGCTGGAAGAGGTTACAGAGATTGGGAGGGTTGTCAGGGCTGGAGGAGGTTACAGAGATAGGGAGGGCTGTAGGGACTGGAGGAGGCTACAGAGATAGGGAGGGTTGTAGGGGCTGGAGGAGGTTACAGAGATAGGGAGGGTTGTAGGGGCTCGACGTTACAGAGATAGGGAGGGTTCTAGGGACTGGAGGAGGTTGCAGAGAATGGGAGGGTTGTAGGGACTGGAGGAGGTTACAGAGAATGGGAGGGTTGTAGGGACTGGAGGAGGTTACAGAGATAGGGAGGATTGTTTGTGCTGGAGGAGGTTACATAGGGAGTGGTGTAGGGGCTGGAGGATGTCACAGAGATAGGGAGGGTTGTAAGGGCTGGAGGAGGTTACAGAGATAGGGAGGGGTGTAGGGGCTGGAGGAGGTTACAGAGATAGGGAGGGGTGTAGGGGCTGGAGGAGGTTACAGAGATAGGGAGGGGTGTAGGGGCTGGAGGAGGTCACAGAGATAGGGAGGGTTGTAGGGGGCTGGAGGAGGTTACAGAGATAGGGAGGGTTGTGGGGACTGGAGGAGGTTACAGAGATAGGGAGGGTTGTAGGGGCTGGAGGAGGTTACAGAGATAGGGAGGGTTGTAGGGACTGGAGGAGGTTACAGAGAGAGGGAGGGTTGTAGGGGCTGGAGGAGGTTACAGAGATAGGGAGGGTTGTAGGGGCTGGAGGAGGTTACAGAGATAGGGAGGGTTGTCGGGGCTGGAGGAGGTTACAGAGATAGGGAGGGTAGTAGGGGCTGGAGGAGGTTACAGAGATAGGGAGGGTTGTAGGGGCTGGAGGAGGTTACAGAGATAGGGAGGGGTGTAGGGGCTGGAGGAGGTTACAGAGATAGGGAGGGGTGTAGGGACTGGAGGAAGTGGGAAATTGAGGTGAAGCCATGAATTTTGAACACGAGCTTCGAGCAATTTGTAAATGGAGTTGTTGTTGGACTGGGAAGCAGTGTATGTTAGTGAATTCAGTCGGGGTGTCCTGGCTGACAGAGAAAGGTACTTGGTGTGAGTTATAATACAGGGTTCGCAGACTTTTCAATGTTATGTAACCTGCTCCTATACTATTGGGTAGAGACAATCACTTAACCCATGGTTCTTGGGAAATATGAGCTCCCCCGATAAGGGAGGGGGGCAATTGTGAACCTTTTCTGTTATATAAATAGAGCTGGTCAGTTTGGTACCGGCTTGATAGACCAGTAGTGAACTACTGCCGCTGTGTAACATTTAGTTGACTCACAAACTCATGTTGGACTCTTCGTGGCTCCCACAAAAGAAGATGTTTGGAGTTTTCTCTCATTTACACTGTCTAATGAAAGATGTCACAATGTTAATTTCATCTTCTAGCCAGTTGTTCAGGAAAAGCCAGCTCAGGCCTTGGAGGTGCACGTATCAGCACCAGAGCCAGTGGCAGTGGCAACTCCTCATTTCAACAGGCCTGCACCAGCCATACCCCAGCATAGTCCTCAGCAGCTGAAGGTAAATGCATTTGAACTGTCAGTCTTGTATCCTGCTCTTTATCCATTCTACCTCTTTGGATGATAATCTTAATTAAACACAGGAGCTTGACTCCTCATTTTTAACACCTGTGATGTTGATATTTCTGGGAAGTTTGGCTTTTAATGTTTGTCCTGAATTGCCTTTGAGAAGGTAAGTTGTCTTCTGCTGCAGGCCATGTGGTGTTGAGATGCCCACACTTGGGGAAGGAGTTCCAGGATTTTGTCCCAGTGGTGGTGATAGAACATCGACTATATTTCGAAGTCAGGGTGGTGAGTGATTGGAAGAGAACTTCCAGTTGGTGGTATTTCCAGATATCTGCTGCTCTTGGCTTTCTAACGGTCATGGGTTTGGAAGGTGCTGCCTCAGGAGCCTTGGTGAGTTCCTGCAGTGCGACACGGTTGCCACTTTGCGTCGGTGGGGTAGGGAGTGAATGTTTGTGGAAGGGGAGCAATCAAGCGGGGCTGCTTTGTCCTGGATGGTGTCCAGCTTTGAGTATTGATGGAGCTGCGCTCATCCAGGCAAGTGGAGAGTATTCCATCACATTCCTGACTTGTGCCTTGTAGATGGTGGACAGGCTTTGGGGGGGGGGGGGGGGGGGGGGGGGTCAGGAGGTGAGTTACTCTCCGCAGGATTCCCAGCCTCTGACCTGTTCTTGTAGCCACAGTATTAATGTGGCTGGTCCAATTTGGTTTCTAATCAATGGTGTAGGGTGTTGTAGGTCTGAAGAAGTCCTTGTACTCATACACAGGTTAACGGAAAGTTTTTATTGACAAAGATACAGGGTGCAAGTTGGAGGCTGTCTCCGTGCCTACTGGTGCACACAACTCTGTCCAACGCTGGACTGACCCTGGGTGCGGATCATGTACTCTTTTACATTTGGGCAGTACTGTACTCAGTCCCACATCAACTCTGTATGTTCTCGACCAGGGTTTCCCAAAATTTTCCACCAATGGAACCCCTAGTGACCTCCCAAGAGTATTGGGGAACCCTCAAGTGTTCTCATAATGTCCGCGACCCTTTCTCACTGTGAAATGGGTGTGAACACATATCAAATATAAACAAATCTTTTCCAGCTGTATCTATCCGTATATTAAGAATTAGGAAGAGGCACTGAGTGACAAATACATTCACCAGCTAATAACCCGCTCACATTAATCCCTGGTCACGCCACAACAAATCCCTCCTCACCCCCTCATGCCCTTTAACATTAAACCCTGGAAGGAGTAACCACTTTAGGATTGGGTAATCTGCTAATAATTTTAAAATGACTTATTAAAAAAATACTTTCAGTCTTACTTTTAGCCATTTTTAAGAAGAGGAATGCTGGAAAGCAGTTTCTTATATCGGACCCACTCACCCAGCACTCTTACACAGACATTCAAGTCTCTCTCTCACATTCTCACACTTTTCATACTCACCCCTCTCTCACGCACACCCTTCTCTCACACACACTCCCTTCTCTCTCTCACACACTCTTCTCTCTCACACACCCTTCTCTCTCTTACACACACACACTTCTCTCTCACACACCCTTCTCTCTCTCACACACACACACTTCTCTCTCTCACACCCTTCTCTCTCTCACACACCCTTCTCTCTCTCTCTCATACACACACTCCCTTCTCTCTCTCACACACCCTTCTCTCTCACACACCCTTCTCTCTCTCACACACACTCACTCCTCTCTCTCACACCCTTCTCTCTCTCACACACCCCTTCTCTCTCTCACCACACACTCACTCCCTTCTCTCTCACACACACTCACTCCCTTCTCCTCACACACTCACTCCCTTCTCTCACATACACTCACTCCCTTCTCTCTCACACACACACTCCCTTCTCTCACACACACTCACTCCCTTCTCTCTCTCACACACTCACTCCCTTCTCACTCTCACACACTCACTCCCTTCTCTCACACACACTCACTCCCCTCTCTCTCACACACACTCACTCCCTTCTCTAACACACACACTCACTCCCTTCTCTCTCTCACACACACTCACTCCTTCTCTCACACACACTCACTCCCCTCTCTCACACACACTCACTCCCTTCTCTAACACACACTCACTCCCTTCTCTCTCTCTCACACACTCACTCCCTTCTCTCTCACACACACTCACTCCCTTCTCTCTCTCTCACACACTCACTCCCTTCTCTCTCTCTCACACACTCACTCCTCTCTCTCTCACACACTCACTCCCTTCGCTCACACACACACTCACTCCCCTCTCTCACACACCCTTCTCTCTCTCTCACACACACACTCCCTTCTCTGTCACACACACCCACTCCCTTCTCTCACACACACTCACTCCCTTCTCTCACACACACTCACTCCCCTCTCTCTCACACACACACTCACTCCCTTCTCTCTCACACACACTCACTCCCTCCTTAACACACACACTCACTCCTTCTCTCTCACACACACTCACTCCCTTCTCTCTCTCACACACACTCACTCCTCTCTCTCACACCCTTCTCTCTCTCACACACCCTTCTCTCTCTCACACACACTCACTCCCTTCTCTCTCTCACACACACTCACTCCCTTCTCCTCACACACACTCACTCCCTTCTCTCACATACACTCACTCCCTTCTCTCTCACACACACACTCCCTTCTCTCACACACACTCACTCCCTTCTCTCTCTCACACACTCACTCCCTTCTCACTCTCACACACTCACTCCCTTCTCTCACACACACTCACTCCCCTCTCTCTCACACACACTCACTCCCTTCTCTAACACACACACTCACTCCCTTCTCTCTCTCACACACACTCACTCCCTTCTCTCACACACACTCACTCCCCTCTCTCACACACACTCCCTCCCTTCTCTAACACACACTCACTCCCTTCTCTCTCTCTCACACACTCACTCCCTTCTCTCTCACACACACTCACTCCCTTCTCTCTCTCTCACACACTCACTCCCTTCTCTCTCTCTCACACACTCACTCCTCTCTCTCTCTCACACACTCACTCCCTTCGCTCACACACACACTCATCCCCTCTCTCACACACCCTTCTCTCTCTCTCACACACACACTCCCTTCTCTATCACACACACCCACTCCCTTCTCTCACACACACTCACTCCCTTCTCTCACACACACTCACTCCCCTCTCTCTCACACACACACTCACTCCCTTCTCTCTCACACACACTCACTCCCTCCTCTAACACACACACTCACTCCCTTCTCTCTCACACACACTCACTCCCTTCTCTCTCTCACACACACACTCCCTTCTCTCTCACACACCCTTCTCTCTCTCACGCACACTCACTCCCTTCTCTAACACACACACTCACTCCCTTCTCTCTCTCACACACACTCACTCCCCTCTCTCTCACACACACTCACTCCCTTCTCTAACACACACACTCACTCCCTTCTCTCTCTCTCTCACACACTCACTCCCCTCTCTCTCTCACACACTCACTCCCTTCGCTCACACACACACTCACTCCCTTCTCTCTCTCTCACACACTCACTCCCTTCTCTGTCACACACACACTGACTCCCTTCTCTGTCACACACACTCACTCCCCTCTCTCTCACACACACTCACTCCCCTCTCTCTCACACACACCCTTCTCTCTCTCACACACACTCACTCCCCTCTCTCTCTCACACACTCACTCCCTTCTCTCTCACACACACCCTTCTCTCTCTCACTCACACACTCACTCCCCTCTCTCTCGCACACACTCACTCCCTTCTCTCTCACATACTCACTCCCTTCTCTCACACATACACTCACCCCTCTCTCTTGCACACACTCACTCTCCTCTCCCCCACTCTCTCACACACACACTAACCCACCTCTCTCTCACACACACTCACCCACCTCACACACACACTCTCACCCACCTCACATACACACTCACTCACCACACACACACTCTCACCCACCACACACACACACACACTCTCACCCACCCCACACACACTCTCACACACACACACACACACTCTCACCCACCACACACAAACACACAATCTCATGCAACACACACACTCTCACCCACCACACACACACACTCTCACCCACCACACACACTCTCACCCACCACACACACACACTCTCACCCACCACACACACTCTCACCCACCACACACATACTCTCACCCACCACACACACACTCTCACCCACCACACACAATCTCATGCACCACACACACTCTCACCCACCCCTCTCACACACACACCCATCCACCTCTCACACACACACTCTCACCCACCTCACACACACACTCTCACGCAGAACACACACATGCACCCACCTCTCACACACACACTCTCACCCACCTCTTACACACAACACACACTCTCACCCACCACACACACACACACACTCTCACCCACCACACACACTCTCACCCACACACACACATACTCTCACCCACCACACACAAACACACAATCTCATGCACCACACACACTCTCACCCACCCCTCTCACACACACTCCCATCCACCTCTCACACACACACTCTCACCCACCTCACACACACACTCTCACGCAGAACACACACACGCACCCACCTCTCACACACACTCTCACCCACCTCTCAGACACACACACTCACCCACCTCTTACACACCACACACACTCTCACCCACCCTACACACACACTCTCACGCAGAACACACACACTCACCCACCTCTCACACACACACTCACCCACCACACACACACACACACTCACCCACCTCAGGCACACACACTAACCACCTCTCACACACACTCTCACCACCGCTCTCACACACTCTCACCACCCCTCACACACACTTACTCCACACCTCACACACACTTTCACCTCCCCCACACTCATCCATCCCCTCCCCCACACTCACCTCCACCTCACACACACACACTCTCACCCCCCCCCCCCCCACGCACACACTCTCACTGCCCCTCACACACTCACCCTCCCCTGACACACTCACTCCCCCCAACCACCACCCTCATGTACAGTCTCACCTCCCCCTTCTCATACAGGCATCGCTGGTTCCTTTCTCAGGATCAATCATTGCTATTGGCTGTGGGCCTTTCTGCCCAGCAACAGTGAGATGGCAGAAAGCAAATGGGCCATCCAGAGAAAAATCTTACCAATAGCCAATAGCGATGTTGATCCTGAGAATGCAATTAGAAGAGCAGAAAGGGGGCATGAAAAGAACTGCAAATAAGATTAAGGAGAATCCTAAAAATCTACAAATACATTAAGGGAAGAGGTTAACCAGGAAAGAGTCGGGTCCATTCGAGACCAAGGTAGTAATGTGTGTGTGAAGCCGCAGCTCATTGCTAGGATATTAAATGAATACTTCTCATCGGTCTTCACTCAGGAGGATGAGGATGGAGGTACAGAATTCAGGAAATGGGAGGACCTTGAGCATTTTGACACAGGACGTGAGGAGACATCAGAAGCTTTTTTTTTAAAAAATGATTTTATTAAAGGTTTTTCATGTTATACAGTGCAGAGGTGAGCGTGAACAAGCACAGGAAAAATATATACATCGGTTGTTTTCCATTATTTACATTGATTGTCTTTCGTTATTAACATCGGTTACAATTTCTTGTTTTTCAGTACGCGGGTAGTTTTAGTTAATCATAGAATTTACAGTGCAGAAGGACGGCCATTCGGCCCATCGAGTCTGCACCGGCTCTTGGAAAGAGCACCCTACCCAAGTCCCACACCTCCACCCCATCCCCATAACCCAGTAGCCCCACCCAACACTAAGGGCAATTTTGGACACTAAGGGCAATTTATCATGGCCAATCCACCCTAACCTGCACATCTTTGGACTGCGGGAGGAAACCGGAGCACCCGGGGAGGATGTGCAGACTCCCCTGCTTCCCTCCCTGCCCCCTTCCTCCTGATCCTCCTCCTCCTCTGTTTGTCTGGCGTGCCCCCTCCCCTCTTCGGGTCTTTTAACCTGTTCCTGTTGGGGTGGCGTGATGCCATGTATCTTGTTACATGTTGAACATGGTTTGGCTCCATGCCTATTTGTCCTCCACCTCCAGGAAGAACCTGCTCATTCGGGTTCTGGTTAAGTGAGCTCTCTGTACCAGTTTGAGCTGCATTAGGCTGAGCCTTGCACATATGCAGGTGTTGAGCCTGTGCAATGATCCACTCCAGAGTCTCACCCTATTTCAAAGCCTAGGTTTTCCACTTTTCCTTTACCCCGTCCAGTGGTGTGTGTGCCATTCCCAGTAGTCGCCCATACAGGTCGCTGCAGTTCTCCCTCCCTAAGACGTCCAGTAGATCTTCTAATAGCAACTGTTGCAGTGGTCATATGTCCTTGTTTCCCCATGTAAGATATTTCTGACCTGCATATATCTTAGCTTGTTTCTCCCTGTCAGCTGGAACTTCTCTGTAGTTCCTCTAGTGTTGTCAGTCTGTTGTTTGTGTATAAGTCCCGAACTGTCAACGTCTCCGTCCTGTCTCCAACTTTTTGAAGGCGCCGTCCATTTTGGCTGGGTGTGACCTGTGGTTGTTGAGATGGGGGCTTCAATGGACATTTTGGTTTAAACGAAGTGCTGTCGTAGTCGGTTCCACGGCCGGAATGTGGCTATCACCACGGACTCGTTGAGTGCTTGGTCGGTGTAGTGAGGAGGGGGTGGGGGGGGGGGGGGAGAATGGAGTCTCCTCCATTCTCACCCATTCATCTTCCAGCTCCTCTATCCACCCCTTTCTGCTGTTGTGCCTCAGTGGTAACATTGCAGGTTTGGGGGGCTAGGCCTCCCCATGCTTCTCGTTCTCTGCAGGACTTTTTGGGGGAATACCAGGATTCTTTTCCCTACCCACACAAATGCCAGGATCAATATTTCCACTGGGAATATGAAGGCGAGATTGATATGATGTGAACAGGAAGAGGAACCTGGGAAGTACGTTCTTCTTGATTCTCTGCACTCTCCCTGCCAGGGAGAGTGGGAATGTGTCCCACCTCTTCAGGTCCTTTTTAACTTCCTCCACCAGGCTATTGGATCCGTGTCCAGTCATGGGCGATTGGATCCCCAGGTAGCGGAATTTGTGTCGGTCCTGTTGAATGGCAGCTCCTCGAACTCTGCCACTCCCTCTTGCGGGTTCACTGGGAGGATCTCACTTTTTCTCAGGTTGTTTGTAGCCCGAGAAGGTTCCAAACTCTTTCAAGAGCGCAATGATTCCCTTCATGCTGCTTTGTGGGTCCGAGATGGAGAGGAGCAGGTCATCCACATAGAGCGAGATTCAGTACTCTCTGTCTCCTCTCCGGATCCCCTTCCAATTCTTTACCGCCCTGAGCGCGATGGCTAGTGGTTCGATCGCTAGGGTGAACAGCAGCGGGGACAGTGGGCATCTCTGCCCAGTGCTTCAGTGCAGCTGGATGTACTTAGAGCTGGTGGTGTTTCGTCCGTATGCTCACCATGGGAGTGCCGAATAGGAGTTTCACTCAGGCAGTGAACTCTGTTCCAAGCCCAAACTGTTCCAGTACCTCGATGAGGTCCTTCCATTCAACTCTGTCAAAGGCATTTTCTGCATCATCCAGGGAAATGATCACCTCCGGTGCTTTCTCCCTAGGTGGAATCATTATCACGTTCAGCAGATGTCTGATGTTTGAAGTTACCTTTGAAAAAGCCTGTTTGGTCCTCTGGTACGCAGTCCTCCAGTTGCTTGTCTAGAATCTTGGCCAATATTTTCGCATCGATGTTTAACAGCGAAATATAGGACTCACATTCAGTTGGGTCATTGTCTTTCTTTGGGTATCAACGAGATTGAGGTTTGTGCTAGTGTAGGTGGCAGGGGGCCCCTCACCAGCGAATCTGTGAACATCGCCCGCAAGTGCGGGGCAGGGCCGTCGCAGAATTTTTGTCGAAGTCTACCGGGAATCCACCTGGTCCCGGCGCCTTCCCCGCTTACATGATGCTCTCAATTACTTCTCCCAGTTCGAGTGGTGCTTCCAGCTCCAGTTTCCAATCCTCCCCTGTAACTGTATGTCAATCCATCGAAGAACCGTTTGACCCAATTCCTGCAGGAGCTCGGGAGGTTGTACAGCCCCGGTAGAAGGCCTCAAATGCCTTGTTGACCTTTCCAGCTTCACTGCTAGTTTTGCCTCTGTTTTTCTCTAACCTGGGCTATTTCTCCGTGACTACTGCTTTCCCAGTGGTGATGCAGCAGGAAGCCGACATTGTCACCATGTTCCTATAGGGTTCCCCCATGCCTGGCGAGTTGGTGCACTGCTTTCCCTCGTGGAGAGCAGGTCAAAGTCCATTTGTAGCTTTTTTCCTCTCCGCCAGGAGCTCTACGTCGGGACCTCAGAGTATTTCCAGTCTACTTCCAATATGGAGTCGACTAGCTGTTGCCTAGCCACCCTCCCTTCCCTATCTCTTCGTGCTTTGTACGCAATAATTTTACCCCTGATCACGGCTCCCAACACCTCCAGAACGTTGAGGGTGAGACCTCCCATTTTGGTTATTAGAGATGTACCACATCTATGGCCTGTGAAATTTTCTCACAGAAAGGCTTATTTGACCAGGAGGGCCGTGTCCAACCTCCACAGCGGGTGTTGGGCACGGCCGGCTCCTACCTCACATCCACAGAATATGGAGCGTGGTCGGAGATTCCCAATCGCAGAGTATTCCCGTTTTGGGGTTTGACCTGTCCATCCCTTGGTCCTGTACATAGTTACGTGCCTCACCCCCCATGATGAGTCGGTGCGTGTCGACGTCGGGGATTCCCACCATGGTGTTTTTTTATAAATTCCCAGGCCCGGATTGATTGCATCCCAAGATGCTGTGGGAGGCGAGGCAGGAAATTGCAGGGGCTCTGATGCAAGTTTTTAATTCCTTTCTGGCCTTGGGAGAAGTGCCAGAGGACTGGAGAACAACTAATGTTGTTCCACTTTTCAAGACATGTAGCATAGATAAACCAAGTAATTACAGACCGGAGAGGCTCGGGTAGGGAAGCTACTTGAGAAAATTCTGAAGGAGAGAATTAATTTTCACTTGGAAAGGCATTAGTGATCAGGAGTAGTCAGCACGGCTTTGTCAGAGGGAGGTCATGCCTAACAAATTTGATAGGTGTTTTGTGTGCGGATGAAGGAAGTGCAATTGATGTAATTTATATGTGTTTTAGTAAAACCTTTTGTCAAGATCCCACATGGGAGTCTGATTGAAAGGTTTGAAGCACGTGAAATTCAAGGAACTTGTCAAGATGGATCCGAAACTGGCTCAGTAGTACGACATAAAGGGAGGTGGCAGAAGGCGGTTTGAGTAGCTGGAGGCTGGTGTCCTGCGGAGTGTCGCAGGGATCAGTGCTTAGCAGCGTATCACAGAGATCAGTGCTTAGCAGCGTATCACAGGGATCAGTGCTTAGCAGCGTATCACAGGGATCAGTGCTTAGCAGCGTATCACAGAGATCAGTGCTTAGCAGCATATCACAGAGATCAGTGCTTAGCAGGTATCACAGGGATCAGTGCTTAGCAGCGTATCACAGGGATCAGAGCTTAGCAGCGTATCACAGAGATCAGTGATTAGCAGCGTATCACAGGATCAGTGCTTAGCAGCGTATCACAGAGATCAGTGCCTTAGCAGCATATCACAGGGATCAGTGCTTAGCAGCGTATCACAGGATCAGTGCTTAGCAGCGTATCACAGAGATCAGTGCTTAGCAGCGTATCACAGGGACAGTGCTAGCAGCGTATCACAGGGACAGTGCTTAGCAGCGTATCACAGGGATCAGTGCTTAGCAGCGTATCACAGGGATCAGAGCTTAGCAGCGTATCACAGAGATCAGTGCTTAGCAGCGTATCACAGGGATCAGTGCTTAGCAGCGTATCACAGGGATCAGAGCTTAGCAGCGTATCACAGAGATCAGTGCTTAGCAGCGTATCACAGGGATCAGTGCTTAGCAGTGTATCACAGGGACAGTGCTTAGCAGCGTATCACAGGGATCAGTGCTTAGCAGCGTATCACAGGGATCAGTGCTTAGCAGCGTATCACAGGGATCAGTGCTAGCAGCGTATCACAGGGATCAGTGCCTTAGCAGCGTATCACAGGGACAGTGCTTAGCAGCGTATCACAGGGATCAGTGCTAGCAGCGTATCACAGGGATCAGTGCTTAGCAGCGTATCACAGGGATCAGTGCTTAGCAGCGTATCACAGGGACAGTGCTTAGCAGCGTATCACAGGGACAGTGCTTAGCAGCGTATCACAGGGATCAGTGCTTAGCAGCGTATCACAGAGATCAGTGCTTAGCAGGGTTATCACAGAGATCAGTGCTTAGCAGCGTATCACAGAGATCAGTGCTTAGCAGCGTATCACTGAGATCAGTGCTTAGCAGCGTATCACAGAGATCAGTGCTTAGCAGCGTATCACAGAGATCAGTACTTAGCAGCGTATCACAGAGATCAGTGCTTAGCAGGTATCACAGAGATCAGGCCTTAGCAGCGTATCACAGGGATCAGTGCTTAGCAGCGTATCACAGGATCAGTGCTTAGCAGCGTATCACAGAGATCAGTGCTTAGCAGCGTATCACAGGGATCAGTGCTAGCAGCGTATCACAGGGATCAGTGCTTAGCAGCGTATCACAGGGATCAGTGCTTAGCAGCGCCTCACAGAGATCAGTGCTTAGCAGCGTATCACAGAGATCAGTGCTTAGCAGCATATCACAGAGATCAGTGCTTAGCAGCGTATCACAGGGATCAGTGCTTTAGCAGCGTATCACAGAGATCAGTGCCTTAGCAGCGTATCACAGGGACAGTGCTTAGCAGCGTATCACAGAGATCAGAGCTTAGCAGCGTATCACAGGGATCAGTGCTTAGCAGCGTATCACAGAGATCAGTGCTTAGCAGCGTATCACAGAGATCAGTGCTTAGCAGCGTATCACAGGGATCAGTGCTAGCAGCGTATCACAGAGATCAGTGATTAGCAGCGTATCACAGAGATCAGTGCTTAGCAGCGTATCACAGAGATCAGTGCTTAGCAGCGTATCACAGAGATCAGTACTTAGCAGCGTATCACAGAGATCAGTGCTTAGCAGCGTATCACAGAGATCAGTGCTTAGCAGCGTATCACAGAGATCAGTGCTTAGCAGCGTATCACAGGGATCAGTGCTTAGCAGCGTATCACAGGGATCAGTGCTTAGCAGCGTATCACAGAGATCAGTGCTTAGCAGCGTATCACAGGGATCAGTGCTTAGCAGCGTATCACAGGGATCAGTGCTTAGCAGCGTATCACAGAGATCAGTGCTTAGCAGCGTATCACAGGGATCAGTGCTTAGCAGCGTATCACAGAGATCAGTGCTAGCAGCGTATCACAGGGACAGTGCTTAGCAGCGTATCACAGGGACAGTGCTTAGCAGCGTATCACAGAGATCAGTGCTGAGCAGCGTATCACAGAGATCAGTGCTTAGCAGCGTATTACAGAGATCAGTGCTTAGCAGCGTATTACAGAGATCAGTGCTTAGCAGCGTATCACAGAGATCAGTGCTAGCAGCGTATCACAGAGATCACTGCTTAGCAGCGTATCACAGGGATCAGTGCTTAGCAGCATATCACAGGGATCAGTGCTTAGCAGCATATCACAGGGACAGTGCTTAGCAGGTATCACAGGGACAGTGCTTAGCAGCGTATCACAGGGATCAGTTGCTTAGCAGCGTATCACAGAGATCACTGCTTAGCAGCGTATCACAGGGATCAGTGCTTAGCAGCATATCACAGGGATCAGTGCTTAGCAGCGTATCACAGGGATCAGTGCTTAGCAGCGTATCACAGGGACAGTGCTTAGCAGCGTATCACAGGGACAGTGCTTAGCAGCATATCACAGGGATCAGTGCTTAGCAGCGTATCACAGAGATCAGTGCTTAGCAGCATATCACAGAGATCAGTGCTTAGCAGCGTATCACAGGGATCAGTGTTTAGCAGCGTATCACAGGGATCAGAGCTTAGCAGCGTATCACAGGGACAGTGCTTAGCAGCATATCACAGGGACAGTGCTTAGCAGCGTATCACAGGGACAGTGCTTAGCAGCGTATCACAGAGATCAGTGCTTAGCAGCGTATCACAGAGATCAGTGCTTAGCAGCGTATCACAGGGACAGTGCTTAGCAGCGTATCACAGGGACAGTGCTTAGCAGCGTATCACAGGGACAGTGCTTAGCAGCGTATCACAGAGATCAGTGCTTAGCAGCATATCACAGAGATCAGTGCTTAGCAGCATATCACAGGGATCACTGCTTAGCAGCGTATCACAGAGATCAGTGCTTAGCAGCATATCACAGAGATCAGTGCTTAGCAGCGTATCACAGGGATCAGTGTTTAGCAGCGTATCACAGGGATCAGAGCTTAGCAGCGTATCACAGAGATCAGTGCTTAGCAGCATATCACAGAGATCAGAGCTTAGCAGCGTATCACAGGGACAGTGCTTAGCAGCATATCACAGAGATCAGTGCTTAGCAGCGTATCACAGAGATCAGTGCTTAGCAGCGTATCACAGAGATCAGTGCTTAGCAGCGTATCACAGAGATCAGTGCTTAGCAGCGTATCACAGAGATCAGTGCTTCGCAGCGTATCACTGAGATCAGTGCTTAGCAGCGTATCACTGAGATCAGTGCTTAGCAGCATATCACAGAGATCAGTGCTTAGCAGCGTATCACAGAGATCAGAGCTTAGCAGCGTATCACAGGGATCAGTGCTTAGCAGCGTATCACAGAGATCAGTGCTTAGCAGCGTATCACAGAGATCAGAGCTTAGAAGCGTATCACAGGGATCAATGCTTAGCAGCGTATCACAGGGATCAGTGCTTAGCAGCGTATCACAGGGATCAATGCTTAGCAGCGTATCACAGAGATCAGTGCTTAGCAGCGTATCACAGGGATCAGTGCTGGGTCCCGAATTGTTTGTTTTATACATGTAAATGAGATAGACGAGATGGTGTGGGGAATGATAATTAAGTTTGCAGACACCATTAAGGTAGGTAGGGTGGTTAACAGTGAAGGAGCGGGTCGGAGGTTACAGGAAGATATATATGGGTTGGTCAGATGGGAGAAGCACTGGCGGATGGTATTCAAATCCGATTAAGTGCGAGGTGATGCACTCTGGAAGAAGAAACTGAACAAAGGAGTATGTAATGAATGGTCGGAAGCTCAGAGGAACAGAAGGATCTTTGGGTACATGTTCACAGATCCCTGAAGGCGGCAGAGCAGATGAATAGGGTAGTTAAGAAAGCATATGGGCCTTT
Organism: Scyliorhinus canicula; assembly: GCF_902713615.1. Classification (NCBI taxonomy): domain Eukaryota; kingdom Metazoa; phylum Chordata; class Chondrichthyes; order Carcharhiniformes; family Scyliorhinidae; genus Scyliorhinus; species Scyliorhinus canicula. Next base: position 224,702,173 of record NC_052151.1, on the reverse strand, counting down.
GCCTTTATCTGTTGTGGCATAGAATATAAAAGCAGGGATATTATGTTGGAGCTGCACAGAACGTTAGTTAGCTCACAACTAGAGTGCTGTGTGCAGTTCTGGTCACCTCACTATAGGAAGAAGGTGGGGGTTCAGAGGCGATTCATCAGGATGTTGCCTGGAATGGAGCGTTTGAGTGATAAGGATATATATTTGAGAATATTAAAGACTGAAATTGAGAGATTTTGGGACACTGAGGGAATGAAGGGTTATGGTGATAAGGTAGAGAAGAGGAATTAAGATCCTCCTCCTGCCCCTATTGATTCTGTTCTGAAATGCTAACATTGATAATACTTCCATCAAGATTGATGAAAATCCTAATGAAGGATAATTGATCTCTTCTCTCAACAGGACACCGGCTTTTCCCACTCCGGTTGAAGGCAGGAAGGTTGAAGGCCAAAACTCACCATGTGTCGAGAGAATGCACCAGAATTCCAGTGGCGGTGCAGGTCAACTCCATGACATCAGCAGCCTCATCCGAGATGTGGATTCTCAGAAGAGAACTCAAAGCTTTGGGAGTAAACACCACATCTCTTATAGCTTCTTAAGCATGAAACAATGGCAGTCCCTAGTGTGCGTCCAATATGCTCACAATGCAAGTTACATATGAGGGTTTGTTAACAAAACCACTCCTGCAGTGGTTTCAATCTTCAACGTGGTTACAATTTCCAGTTGGATCCTTGTCTAAATGGTTAACATTCACTTCAAACCTCTTTCATTCAGCCGTCACTGTGTTCCTTCAGGTTTTGTTTTCTGTGGGCTGTGGGGAGCTGATTAGTTCTTGCGAAACAATGAAACCGATAAAAGCCCCCCAGACCAGCCAAACCATTGCGAAAGCATTTTGAGATTTTGGATGATACACACGCAACACCACATTACTCACATGAAACTAGACCGCACATATATTTCGCTATGTTTCCCCTCTGCTGCTATCTTAAGGTCGTAAAAATGCTATCATTTCTTTTTTTTTGAAAAATTCAGGCATTTATATTATAGCTTTTAACAGAATAAGCAAACACACACCAAACAAAACAAAACCCAGCCAACATGGCCGACATAAACAACTCCCCAATCACAATTCCCCACCAAGCTTCCCACACCTTACCCACTTCCAATGCCTCCTCCCCTTTTTCACCCCCACCCCTCCCCCACTGTTGACAGCTTAATCTTTCCCAAAGAAGTCGATAAAAGGCTGCCACCCCGATCCCCTCAGGGCGAACTTGATGATCTTCTCAAGCCTGAGAAACCCAGCCATGTGATTAACCCACATCCTCGACTTTGGGGGGTTCTGAGTCCCTCCATTCCAACAAGCTCCGTCTCCGGGCTACCAGGGAGGCAAAGGCCAAGACATCGCCCTCTCTGCGCCCCCCTGGATTCCAGGTCTTCCGACACTCCACAAATCGCCACCTTTGGACTAGGAACCACCCGTACCTTCAATACTGTGGACATTGAGAGCGGCAAACCCTTGCCAGAATCCCCAAAACATATGGACATAATTCGCAGGCCCTCCAGCACACTCTCCACACCTATCCTCCACCCCTTCAAGGACCTGCTCATTCGGGCCACGGTCATATGTGCCCTGTGCCCACCTTGAATTGTATCAGGCTGAGCCTGGCACACGACGAGGATGCATTGACTTGCCTCAGGGCGCCCTCCCATAACTCAGCCTCCAATTCCCCACCCATCTCTTCCTCCCACTTCCGCTTCACCTCCCCTGTCAGGGCTCCCTCCCAATCCTTAAGCTCTTTATAGATTTCCGATACCTACCCGTCCCCCACTCCCGCTTTTGACGCTACCTTATCCTGTAGCCCCTGGAGCCGTCACCACTACCGGTCTTGTGGAGTACCTGGCTGGTGAGAACAGCAAAGACGCCGTTGGCAGTGCCCCTAAACTAAAGCTGCCTTCCATCTGCTCCCACAGCGATCCCTCCCCCACTACCCATTTCCTGACCATCGCTATATTTGCGGCAAAGTAGTAATTTATAAAGTTCAGGAGAGCCAGCCCCCGCCCCTCGCCTCGACCGAGCTCCAGCAGCACCTTCTTCACCCGCCTTCTTCTTACAACCCTGCGATCACCGCATTCACATTCCTGAAAAGCACCCTGGGAATGAAGATTGGGGGGATCTGAAAAACAAACAATAACCTCGGGAGGAACGTCATCTTCACCGTCTGAACCCTCACCATCAATGGCAGTGGGAGCGCATCCCACCTTCTAAAGTCTCCCCTCATCTGCTGCACCAACCGCGCGAGGTTAACCTATGCCGCTGCTCCCACCCCCACGCCACTTGAATGTCTAAGTACCGAAAGCTCCCCCCCCCCCCCCCCCCCCCCCCCCCCCCCCCCTCCCCCCCCAACCTTGAACGGCATCTTCCCCCAATCTCTTCTCCTGCCCCCTCGCCTGGATTGGAAAGACCTCACTTTTACCCATGTTCAATTTACATGGAACATAGAACATTACAGCGCAGTACAGGCCCTTCGGCCCTCGATGTTGCGCCGACCTGTGAAACCAATCTAAAGCCCATCTACACTATTCCCTTATCATCCATATGTATAGAACATAGAACATTTGTACCCTGAAAACCGGCCGAATTTCTCTAATATCCCCATAATCCCCCCAATACCACCCAACGGTCCAAAATGTACAGCCACAGATCGTTCACGTATAGCAAGACCCTGTACTATCCCCTGCCAGCCCCTCGACACTCTCATCGCTAACGGCTCTATAACCAGGGCAAAAAGCAGAGGGGAGAGAATATTTGAGCAACATACACTCCTGCATCCGCTCCCTCGCTGCACACCGGCAGTCCCACGATCCTCAGACTTTGCCTGTGAGACCGATTCTCCAGGTCCTCCATTTTCTCCTGCAGCCGCCTATATTGATCCCATATCATCCCCATCTCCGCTGCATCGAGGCAAGCTGCTCCTCGTGCTCCCCCGTCGACTCCTCCCTCACTGGATCGCCTGGCTCTGGGCTTCCAGTCTCGTCTCCATGCGGTCTATCCCCGCCTTTATCGGGTCGTCCAACCTCGCCAGGTCCTCCAAATTCTCCTTCCTCTGTTGGGTAAACTTCTTGTTAAGGAAGCCCACCAGCTGCTCCGTCGACCAATGAGAGGGTAGGGCTGATCCCTGACCCTCCGCCATCTTCTCCTGTGTCGCAGGCACCACTGCAACTTTCACCAACTGTTCCCTTTTTTCCGGCCCACGAATCTATCCACCGGTGGGACACTCTCCCCTCCACCCCTCCTGCAACTTTTTAAATCAGCAAATCCACCCCCCGTAGCCAGAGAAAAGGTCCAAACGTTTCACCACGAGCGGGAGCCACCAAATGTGCGACCACTCACACCATGGCCGCCACCGGAGTCAAAAAATGCGATCATTTTAAAGATACTCCTTTAAGGAATGATTATTTTAAGAACTTATTTATTTTTTTAAAAGGTGCAAAATCATTAATGTGAGTAGATGGAAGAAAATGAGAGAAGAATAATGGATAGCCAGATATATAAGGACAAAGGAGCAAAGTAACCATAATAAATATTTACAAGTTCTTTGGGATTCTCACTGAACAGGGAGGCTGCTGACAGTATAGTGCTCCAGAACCCGGCCCTTGCTAAAAGCGGTAATGTGAATAATGAGATCAAGTATGCTTCACTAAATGTTGAGCTACCACCGGTAACTTCTCGTCAGGTGGGGTGAAATGTGGTGAAATTAATCAATGCAGATATCATGAAACAAGACTCTGCGATTTAGCGGCCATTTTATGCCAGGTCTGATTTTCATATCTCACAGATGGGGCCATTCGACTCAACATTCCAGTGAAAGGGATACAAATATTCCCATTCCCCCGACCCCAACCTGTCCTTTCCCTATCGTCGTTCAATATTTACCCCAATACCTCAACATTTCAAACTGCTTTGACTGCTCTTTTCGGCAGTGCAATTCACATCTTTTTTTGTCCATTTTGCTTGACCTAAAATCAGGCCTTGTAATGAAAAGACGATTGATTCACCATGAACAGGTCTGGTAGTATCGGTAAGCAGCAATTCTGTCCCCAAAATAACTCACCAGCAGATTAAGATTACAGCCTATTCCACTTTAGAGCCTTCAGTTGTTACTCATTTTATTTTAACTTGGATTATTATTATTTTCCTGTGTTCCCTTCACTCTAGGCTACACAGATATTGATCGGCATTATCCAGCTTGTCTTTGGAGTCCCTCTGTCCGTATCTCTCATCTATTCAGTCGCGGGAAAATCTGGCGTCTCTTTTTGGACTGGAATTTGGGTCAGTTTCTCCCTTATATCCTGGTCAAATTGTCACAGTCATGTATGATGAGGACACCATTAGCTATTACTACAGCACTGCATAGAAATAATTCCTGCCCTTGCATCATGGACCAAAACTGGAGTCAGTTTGCGTCAGGGAGAAAGCCCTCTGCTGGTTGGAGTCATACCTGGTACAAAGAAGGACCCTCGAAGGGCCGAATGGCCTCTTCCTGCTTCTATTTTCTATGTATGTTTCTATGTAAGATGGGTGTGGTAGTTGGAAGTCAATCATCTAGTCCGGCACATCACAGCAGGGGTTCCTCAGGGTAGTGTCCTTGGCCCAACCATCTTCAGCTGCTTCATTAGTGACCTTCCTTCCATCCTAAGGTCAGAAGTGGGGATGATAACGGATGATTGCACAATGTTCAGGACCATTCGTGACTCCTCAGATACAGAAGCAGTCCATGTCCAAATGCTGCAACATGACCTGGACAACTTTCAGGCATTGGCTGACAAGTGGAAAATAACGCTTGTGCCACATAAGTGCCAGGCAATGACCATCTCCAATGAGAGAGAATCAAACAATCGTTCCTTGACATTACCATTGCTTCAGCCACGATCAACATCCTGGGGGTTACCATTGGCCAGAAACTGAACTGAACCACACTGGGAATGTGGGAGAAGAATTCTCTCAGTGACCACTGGGCAGATGGAGTGTTAGTCAAGTCAGGCTGACCACCAAGCCCGAATTGCAGCTATGCACACTCCTGTCCAAATCTGGGGGCCTTGACTAGATGCTTTTTAATCTAGTGCAAAATAGTATCGGAACTAATTTTGTGCTGAAATCTGCTAGACGTTTCACTGTGTTGGATTTGTAATGTATTCGCTCATGCTTTCATCTGGAACCACACTAAAAGGTGGCAGAGCAAAGAAAGAATGTGTCCCTTGCTTTGTGAGGAATGGGCATCACTGTCAATGCTCGCATTATCACACATACCTAATTGCCTTGCACAGAGTGGCTTAGAATCACTACAGTGTGGAAGGAGGCCATTCGGCCCCTCGAGTCTGTACCGCCCCCCCACCCCCAAAGAACACCCTACCCAGGCACACAACCCACCCTGTCTGCAGAACCCAATAACCCCAGCTTTCAAATACAAAGGGGTAATTTTACACGGCCAATCCACCTAACCTGCACATCTTTGGACTATGGGAGGAATCCGGAGCACCCGGAGGAAACCCACGCAGCCAGGGAGAGAATGTATAAACTCCACGCAGGCAAGGTGGGAATTGAACCCGAGTCCCTGGTGCTGAGAGGCAGCAGTGCTAACCACTGTGCCACTGTGCTTGGTAGGCCATTTCAGATGACAGTTGAGAGGCAACCACATTATTCTGACATGTAGGGCAGATGGGTAAGAATGGCAGATTTCCTTCCCTAAAGGACATTGGTGAACTATATGGGTTTTTTACAACTATCAATGGTAGTGTTTTAGTTATTATTACTAAGACGAGCCTTCAATTCTAGATTTTACTGATTGAATTTAAATTCTACCATTTGATATTCACCGTGTCACCAGGGCATTAGTATAGGCCTGTGAATTAACCCCTCAACATACCTCTGGGTAACTTTGAGTAAAAAGTTGTGCCGATGAAGCTAGTTCAAACCCAGCTCTAACATTTTGCCTTCTGACTAATATCTTTTCCAGTATATTATTTCAGGATCCTTCACGGTTGAGCTGAAGAGGAAGCAAACTCGGTGCATTGTAAGTAACACTATGAGTCGAAATTCAGGATTTCAAACAAGAACATGCAATTGGCTGGGAGCCTGTATGTTGGGAGGAGGGGGGGGCGGGAATGAGGAGAAATATTTTTACACAGTGAGCTGTTCTGAACTGGAATGTGCTGCTTAAAAGAGCAATAAAGATAGATTCAGCACGAACTATTAAAAGGACAACTGTTTACTTGCTTGAAAAGCAAACATTTAGAGGACTGTGACCAAAAGCACAAGGTGCAGACTCGATGGGCCGAATGGCCTCCTTCAGCACTGTAAATTCTATGAAGTAACTCTATGAAAGGACTATATCAGGGACACATCAAGGTGTTTCCCCAAATTTGCCCATGAACAATGTATTTGTATGTGTAGGTTACTTGTGGAGTGAGATATTCCATTTGAAATGACCGTGCAACAATTACTTAAAAAAGAAAAGGTTTGTTTATTTCACTGTAGTCTTCTGGAAGGTACCTGAGAAATAATAAAGTTGCTAACACATGCAAAGATTAGTTCAAAATGAAGATAAAATGATACATATTAAAAAAAAATCAAGATTAGCCCATTTTTAGCACAGGCCCTGTTATATCTTGAAGTTAGGGTGTTGCATTGTATGGTGTGAAGATCTTGAGGTTCATGGATCATAGAATTTACAGTGCAGGCGGAGGCCATTTGGCCCATCAAGTGTACACCGGCCCCCGAAAGAGCAGCCTGCCTAAGACCACACTTCCATCCTATCCCCTTAACCCAGCAACCCCACCTCACATTTTTTTGGCACTACAGGACAAGTTAGCGTGCCCACTCCACCTAACCCACACATCTTTGGACTGTGGGAGAAACCGGAGCGCCCAGAGGAAACCCACGCAGACACGGGGAGAACTCCGCATCGCCAGTGACCCAAGCCAGGAATCGGACCCAGGTCGCTAGCGCTGTGAAGCAATAGTGCTATAACCACTGTGCTACCGTGCCGCCCCGAGTATCTCTCTGCAGCGGTGATGGCTTCAACTGTTGAATTGCCAGAGGTTTAACGTGAGGATAGTACGTGGATTCGGGGTTTACATGTGGGAGGGAAGTTCCTGTTCTGCAGGCGTGGTACTTTGAGCTGCCAGGCTACCTTACACCAGTCCAGTAGCCGTTTTCAGATGCCTTTGGCCAGGATATTTCGGATGGCGCCCTTTCCCTTGTCCACCGCCTCTGCCTGCCCCGCAGCCATTTCACACTCGAATGAATATCAGTTGGCTGGAAGATGGGCAAATAGGGGGTGAGAGATGTCCAGGGCCCAAAGCGAGAAGGGGAAATCTGATTGAAGCATCCCAGTCCTATCTGCCTACTCAAGGTGTAAGCTTGATCATTTTCAGGCTGCCTCAACACCCAGGAAAACCCTCCTGCCAGCCTAAAAATTGAGGCTGGGATGAGAAATGGCCACTGAAGTGCCTCAACTGGGACAAGGGCAGGTGCCCTGTCCAAAGCCTTGCTTGCCTCAATGTAAAATGGCTGCAAAGTCAGAGTGGGTGGGAGCCCAGAGGGAATCCTATTCCTTCTATCCCACATTTTCCTCCCCCACCCTGCTTCAAAACATACTGGTGGGGGAGCCATTATGGCCTTTGGCCCTCCCCTGGGTTGAAGCCTTTTTCTGTGACTCTGCCATTTTCAATGCTTTTGCGATAAGATAAGGCTGCTGTTAATATGTGATTTGCACAAAATGCCAGGTCATCTTTCCAAATTGAGGAAGTTGTAATTCCAGCACAGTTATCCGATGTCTCCTAGTGTTCATAAGGGTTACCGTGGTTTAACAGTTAGTGTCTATGTTTAATCTTTTGGAACAGTCATTGAATTTGAAATGTATATGTCTGAGGATGACTTCTCTATCTGGCAGGAGGAATTTCAAGCTGACTCTGCAAAGAGAAAGACACATTACCCTCAGAATCCATTTGGGAAACGGTCTGAGAACTCAGTCCAAGGTTTACAAAATGTGAAATTAGACCATAGATGTAGAGGCAATCTACTCTGGTCAAAGGAGGCCATTCGCCTCATCGATTATGCTCCACTATTCAAAGAGATTGTGACTGATCTGATGTGATAATCTTAACTCCACTTTCCGCCTTATCCCCGTGACCCTCGACCCCCTCACTGATTAACAATCTGTCTCTCTCTCAGCCTGGAGCATACTTAACGGCCCAGCCTCTACAGCTCTCTGTGGTAAGAATTCCACACTCACTACCCTCTGAGAGAAGAAATTCCTCCTCATCTCCGTGTGAAATGGGTGACCCCTCACTCTGAGATTCTTCCCTCTGGTCCTGGGCTCTCCACATGGGGAAACATCTCTCAGATCTCCCCTCACTCTGAGATTCTGTCTCTGGGCCCAGACTCTCCCACCCGGGGAAACATCCTCTCAGAATCTCCCCTCACTCTGAGATTCTGCCCTCTGGGCCCGACTCTTCCACACGGGGGAAACATCCTCTCAGAATCTTCCCCTCAACTCTGCAGATTCTGCCCTCTGGCCCAGACTCTCACCACGCAGGGAACATCCTCTCAGAATCTCCCCTCACTCTGAGATTCTGCCCTCTGGTCCCAGACTCTCCCACACGGGGAAACATCCTCTCAGAATCTCCCTCACTCTGAGATTCTGCCCTCGGTCCCAGAATCTCCCACATGGGGAAACATCCTCTCAGAATCTCCCCCCGCACTCTGAGATTCTGTCCTCTGGGCCGAGACGCTCCACACGGGAAACGCCCTCTTAGCATTTCACCTGTCAAACCCCTGAGAAACGTCTATGTCTCAATAGGTCGCTTCTCATTCTTATAATTGTTCAAAACTGTTTGTTGCTAAAAGTGTTACACCATAACTGCGCACCATAACAGTTAGTGCTTCCGAAATGGGCCAAGTGGCCTCCTTGTGGTACTCACCACGGTTGTATATAGTGCACGTATAAGAGGTAATACAGTAAGGCTCCTGTACTACAGGTACGAGACTCGATCCCTGCCTGCTGGCTCCGCCCAGTAGGCGGAGTATAAATGTGTGTGCTCACCGAGCTGCAGCCATTTCGGCAGCAGCTGTAGGAGGCCACACATCTCTGCGTATAAAGCCTCGATTACTCTCTCCTCTCGTCTTGTCATAATTGATAGTGCATCACTCCTTCCATGTGATATAATTCTATGATTGTATGTTTTAATATATACGGGTGATTAGTTCTGTTCAAATAGCAGATCAAATAGCATTGTGCCGTATTTTGAACAATGAAATCTGAGAAACAGGGATCAAATTGAAAGGGAGAATTCTCTCGTCCAGTGTGAATCAAAGTTCTCTCTTCGTCCCTATTGCCTTTTCCATCAGTCATTAATAATTCCCTCTTGCCACTTCCAGAAAACTTGTAATAAGTAGTCAATGATTGTGAGATTCATTTCCGAGACCCTTTAAGCTATTTGAAGCATTGTATGTTCTGTCTTGTACAGATGAAGGCAGGATTACTCATGAACAGCATCAGCGCTGCGGCAACAGCCATTGGCGTCATAATATATTCCATCTCGCTGCTTTTTACTCCAGTTCCTGAACTTGTATATTTTTCTGTAAGTATTATTTAATCTCGACAGTGCAGAATATTGTGACTGTTACAGACCAAATCAATTCTGCCTTATTTATTCACATTAAAAACTGAGCGACACAAATCATTTTAAAAGTGCTCGAACCCTTCAGATCTCTGTCCTCTTTTGCAGCCATGTTAATATCTACTATTGGTGACTACCTTCCACTACCTCGTTCCTTTACTTTGGAATACCTCCCTAAATCTCTCCCATCATTACCTTTCTGTCCTTCTTTAAAACACTCCATTAACTCCATAAATGAGAACAGATATTGGAAATGAAATTATGGGATTGCAGATATTAACAATGAGATGGGACTGGCAGATATTGACAATGAGGGGATGGGATAGCAGATATTTACAATGGGAGGATGGGACTGCAGATATTGACAATGGAGGATGGGACTGTTCCAGAGAATACTCGCAGGCAGCGAGCAACAAAGCCCAGCGCTGGATCCGTGCAGAAGCAATGGGCGGTATTGGCTTATCCTCTCGGAAAAGTCCCAGCAGAGGCTTATGATCAGTTACGATAGTGAAGTGGCGGCCATACACATACTGGTGGAAGCATTTCACTGCAAAGACACCACGCCATGCCTTCCTCGATCTGCGGCATACTTCTTTTCCACTGCAGTCAATGTGCGGGAGGCAAAAGCTATCGGCCGCTCGGCCCCGTTCTCCATCTTGTGGGACAGGACGGCCCCAATACCATACGGGGATGCATCACATGTGATGAGCAAAGGCTTTCCAGCATCATAATGGTTAGAAACCCAGACGACGACAATTGTTGTTTTACCCACCGGAAAGTGGTTTCTTGCGGCTGATCCCAAACCCAGGTGTGATTCTTCTTTAGCAGAAGGTGCAAAGGGGCCAGCGCAGTTGCCAGATTGGGGAGGAACTTCCCGTAATAGTTTACAAGGCCGAGAAAAGAACGAAGATGCAAAGTGTCAGTCGGGGCGGAGGCCTATTGAATTGCGCGCATCTTCTCTGCGACGGGGTGCACACCTTCGCGGTCCACCCGATAACCCAGGTAGACTACTTCCTTCGCGTGAAAGACGCATTTTGTACGACGTAAACAGACTCCAGCCTCCGAAAAGCTTCTAAGGACAGCCTCCAAATTTTCCAAATGGTTCCTGCTCTGACATCCCTGTCATCAAAACGTATTCTAAATAGACAGCAACACGTGGTAAATCTCTCAAGATGCCCTCCATGACGCGTTGAAAGATAGCCCAAAGCGCAACCATGTATATTCATACAGGCTCCAGTGTGTATTAATCGTTACATATGGCCGGGAGGCAGGGTCCAGCTCCAACTGTAGGTAGGCGTGACTCATATCTTAATTTCGTGAACGACAGTCCGCCTGCAAGCTTTGCGTAGAGATCCTCTATGCGAGGCATTGGATATTGGTCGAACCAGGAAGCTGTATTCACTAAGTTCATACAGTTGGCACTGCCCAGTCAGTGAAACGGACGGGCCTGATAATACCCAAGAACTCCAACCGTCTCGAGCAAGGCGTAAGGCACCTGGCGCGCCCGGAAATAGCGCGGCATGGCTCCTGGTTCGACTTGGATACGGGTTACAGCCCCTTTTATTTTCCCCAAACCGGGCTGGAATACATCTGGGTATCGTCCCAGCACCTCAGTCAACCCTCCAGAAACTGTTTGGAGGATGTGCTGCCACTGCAGCCGCAAATGGCGCAACCAGTCCCGACCCAACAGCTGGGCCCGTGGCCGCGCACCACGATATGTGGGAAACGCCCCTCCTGGTGTCCATAAACAACAGGGGTCAACGTAGTTCCTGCAATGTCCAATGGTTCCCACCATGTAGGTGGCCAACCTGGCCTGTGTGTCGGTTAATGTAAGGGTCTGGATACCCTGCTTGATGCGGTCGAATGTCCTCTGATGATCATGGAGACCGCTGCGCCAGTGTCCAACTCCATCTCAAGCGGGTGACCATTGACCCATACCCTCACCTTAATGGGGGCCACACGGGGAGCTGCCACATAATGCAGCTGTAGGCAGTTGTCCTCCGTCTCCATGTCCTCGGGAGTAGTCGCCGCAGGTTCATCCAACATGGAAGGTACGGCCCCTGGGCTGGCCCCAGTTTCTGTCGGAATGACGGCGCCTCTGCGCCCCCAGGACCGGCATCCGCGACGGGGTCGGTGCCCACAGGTCTGACACTGACATGGCTCCTCATCCATCGGTTCTGGAGCAGGCTCCCTTCGGGGAGGAACGTCCGACGACCACTGCCATCGATCCGGATGCCGCCCGCCCAAGGTACCGCAGGGGTGGCGGAGAGATGCTTTTGGACGGAAGGGGTTGCGCCCCAAGGCGTGCACCTCCACTCCCTGTAGCTCCTGCACTCCCCGTTCTGCCCTCTCTCGGGACAATACTATTTGAACGGCCTGTTGAAAAGTCAATGTTGGCTCAGTTAATAACTTTCTCTGGGTGTCCGCGTTGTTAATACCGCAAACCAAACGGTCGCATAACATTTCTGACAAGGTCTCACCATAGTCACAGTCCCCCGCAATCCTGCGTAGCCTGGATAGAAACTCGGCAAGGGATTCTCCTGGGGTCCTCTCAGCGGTATTAAACCAGTAACACTGGACTATCGTGGACGGGGTTGGGTTAAAATGTTGCCCCACTAAGGTCACAAGTTCATCAAATAACTGGTGTGTCCGGCGCAGCTGGATAGGTAAGGCTCCTAATCACCCCAAACGTATGCGGGCCGCAGGCGGTGAGCAATATGACCACCTGGCGCTCGTTTTCGGTGATGTTGTTTGCCCGGAAATAGTAACGCATCCGTTGTGCATACTGGTTCCAGCTTTCCAGCGCAGCATCAAAAACATCCAAACGTGTAACAGAAAAAAACCTTCCAACCTGTATCCAATGAAAATCCAGGGAGGTTGCTTCAGCAGCGTAGACAGCTATCCACTTTAACCCTCGTCGCCAGTTTTGTGAGGGCCAAAGAATCCAGCACGAGTTTGTAGAATAGAAAGAAATAACATTTATTTACAATTACATATATAAACACAACAGCAGCAGTAACTCCCTTGCTGGTCACTCCTCTCCAGCTGGTTCCATACTGGCCAGCTCTATTTATGCAGGAACTCTGCATATGATTTCTCCGCCCCTTCACTGGGGAAGCTGACACTCCCTAAGGATTGTGGGATTGCCATTAGTCCCCAGCCAGTGGTAAGCAGGCAGGTTATAACAGGGACCCAATCTGCTGGGGTGTGACTGGTTGTGAGTCCTCCGGTTTGACTGGCAACAGGTTTTCCGGATGACTACCGGGAATTTGTATGGCATCCTGGGCAAATACCCTGAAGTGTTCCAGGAGAGCCTGGGCAGGATAAAAGAGGCCAAGGCGTGTATCTACATGGATCCTGATGCTCTACCCAAATTCTTTTGGGCAACGTCTGTTCCTTACGCATTGTTCACCAAGGTTTACACAGAACATCAGTGCCTGAAGGATCTGGGGATCATATGCCCTGTACAGTTTGCAGAGTGGGCTGCACCCGTGGTGCCCGTAATGAAACCACACAAATCTGCGGGGAATACAAGCTCATGGTAAACAGCACTTCAGTCCTGGACCGGTCCCAATGTCCAGAGTGGAAGTTTTATACGCAAGACTGGCTGGAAGATCTTCCTTTACGAAACTTGACATGAGGCTGCCTATTAACACATGGAGCTAGATCCAATGTCAAGGAAATGTGTGACTATAAACACCTATAAAGGGTTATTTGACTCCACCTGCCTTTCGTTTGGGATCTCATCTGTGCCGATGATTTTCTAACGACTAATGGAAAGTATCCTCCAGGGTCTGCCGAAGGAGGCCATCTATCTAGATGACATGCTCCACCGAAAGCCACTGACAAAGAGCACATGGACAACATACAGGAAGTTCTCGGGCAATTCTCCCAAGTGGGCACCCAGCTGAAGAGGAGCAGATGCGTGTGCTGAGCAAAAGTGGTGACTTACTTGGGATGCAGGGTGAAAAGGGATGGTACACACCCTGTGGAAGACAAAATTAGTGCCATAAAAGGAGTCCCACCTTCGGAGAACACCAGTGATCTCTGGTCATTTCCAGGCCTAGCAAAGTATTATGGATAGTTTATCTCCAACCTGGGTATTTTATTGGCTCCACTCCACATACTGCTGAAGAGGGGTTGGGATGCCTTACAGGATGAAGCATCCACCGGGGTGAAAAAGCATCACACTGCACAGGGCTAAACTGCTGGCTTTTAAAGCAGACCAAGGCAGGCCAGCAGCATGGTTCAATTCCCGTACCAGCCTCCCCAAACAGGTGCTGGAATGTGGCAACTAGGGACTTTTCACAGTAACTTCATTTGAAGCCTACTTATGACAATAAGCGATTTTCATTTCATTCTGACCCAGCTCAGTCGCTAATCCTAACGTGCAATGGCTGCCCTTATGGCACTTGTATGGTGTTGGCCCATAGATGGGGCGACGGCACGGAACTCCCTGTCGCTTTCGCCTCAAGAACCCTGGCGGACGCTGAATGACGGTATGTCCAAGTCGGGAAGGAGGTCTTGGCGGTGATATTTGATGAAGAAATTCCACCAATATGTCTATGGAAGGTATTTCTCCATTGTGACCAATCACAAGCCTTTGTTTGTCCTTTTAAGGGATGATATGAAGATCCCACCCATCCACACATTGCATCAGCCATTGAGTGCTTCTACTCGCCGCATGCGGGTATTAGTTTCAACATCGCCCACACGCAGATTGCCCACACCGACACTTAAATCTTCTACCATTGACCATGAGTTCCCCATCCCTCCCAGTGGCAGTAAAGTGGTAGCAACCCTTAATTTTATGGATCCCATGTCAGTGATGGCTACTCAGGTTCAAGCACGGATGCAGCGGAATCCTCAACTGACAAAACTCCATCACATGCTTTTAAATGGCGGATTGCAGGGCACCCCTCCAGAATCCCTATAGCCTCATGCCTGGAAAACCCCGGAGCTCAATGTGGAGGACAATGTCATACTGTGGGGAATACTTATAGTCATCCCACAGCAGGGTCAGGAGTCATTCCTGAAGGATCTACACAGTGGCAAGCCGGGAACCTCCCAAGTTAAAAATGCTGACCCACAACTACGTCTGGTGGCCCCCATCTATGGGGACATAGAGAGGATCGTTGCAGTTGTCCGGAGTGCCAAAGGTACCATAGTCTCCCGGCGACGGCCTCCTCTCATCCCTGGAATGGACTTCATAGGTATTATGACAACCTGGGCACATGCGTGGTCAATTCCAGCCCCACTCATCAGAACACGTGAATTAACCATTAATTCTTCTAAAAATTCCCAACGTCTTTGGCCTTTAGCTGCCCAATAATTACAGTCACCAGGTTTGTAAATGTAAACACGATTACTGTTCATTTATACCAAGAACTACCATGAAATATGCAATAAATACACTGGATAACAAAAAGCTAATACCTACTACCCTCTATCCACACACATAAGAGGGGCAGCACGGTAGCATGGTGGTTAGCATAAATGCTTCACAGCTCCAGGGTCCCAGGTTCGATTCCGGCTGGGTCACTGTCTGTGCGGAGTCTGCACGTCCTCCCCGTGTGTGCGTGGGTTTCCTCCAGGTGCTCCGGTTTCCTCCCACAGTCCAAAGATGTGCGGGTTAGGTGGATTGGCCATGCTAAATTGCCCGTAGTGTCCTAAAAAGTAAGGTTAATGGGTGGGGGGTTGTTGGGTTACGGGTATAGGGTGGATACGTGGGTTTGAGTAGGGTGATCATGGCTCGGCACAACATCGAGGGCCGAAGGGCCTGTTCTGTGCTGTACTGTTCTATGTTCTATAAGAAAGACAAACACAGAGAAGAGGAGGGAGTTGTAAAATAGTAAGGAAGAAATGAAAAATGAATGAAAATATCTTATTGTCACAAGTAGGCTTCAAATGAAGTTACTGTGAAAAGCCCCGAGTCGCCATATTCCGGCGTCGTTCGGGGAGGCCGGTACGGGAATTGAACTATGCTGCTTGCCTGCCTTGG
This sequence comes from Scyliorhinus canicula, assembly GCF_902713615.1. Classification (NCBI taxonomy): domain Eukaryota; kingdom Metazoa; phylum Chordata; class Chondrichthyes; order Carcharhiniformes; family Scyliorhinidae; genus Scyliorhinus; species Scyliorhinus canicula. Next base: position 224,686,503 of record NC_052151.1, on the reverse strand, counting down.
TCTGCTTTAAAAGCCAGCTCTTTAGCCCTGTGCTAAACCAGCCACTTAGGGTCTGGTCAAAAGATAAGAGTCTTTGTCATAACCCTCACGGGGAATATGGGGAAACCATTGTCGATCTGCCGGTGGGACAAGTTGGGTATTCGCTTCCTAGGTAGGGTATGGAGGCCACCCAACGGGGGCTCTGGGGCTCATTAACCCATACAGGGTCTGGAGCTGATGGTTGTTCCAACGGGGACTATGATTTTGGAGAGTTACTGCCGTGGGCAGGGTAATGTACGCGGTTTAAAATGAATCCTGGTTTCACTACAGCTGGCTTCCTCGGTCACTAAACTGACCAAATGCAGGAAAATACAGAATCCTTCATTGCCACAGAGACAGAAATGTCAAACATTGCCTTATCCATTAGGGCCCTGTTCTGTCCTTCTTGCATCTGCAGTCCCCAGTCAGACTGATGGGTCCACATTGGTCCGCTAACAACACCACCTTGTATTTATGCAGTACCATTAACACAGTAGAATGTCCCAAGGCACTTCACAGACACATGAAAGAGATAGAATTTGACCACAAGCCACATTGAGGGAGTTCAGAATTCGTAACAAAAACTCTTTCAACGAGGTAGGTTTTAAAGAGCTTCTTAAACGAGGAATTAGAAAATTGAAGCGTTGTGGGTGGGCATTCCAGGCAGCTGAAGCAATGACCACCAATTTAGAGCAATGGAAATTGGGGGATGCATAAAAAACCAGCATTGGAAGTCAGAGATCTCATGGGGCTTGAGTTAGTTCAGCTGTTTCAATTTCAAAGCAGCTTGTTTCTGTTCTATTCATTTTCAGTTTGGCAATGACTAAATAGTTTTTATCTCCAATTTAACCCACAGGAAGAAAGCACCATGATATGTGTAAGAGCTGTGATTGAATCAACATTTTCCTTCTTTCCCATAGGCATCAACATTTTCTTTAACAATCGGTCTGCTGCTTTTCACTGTGTTGGAGATGGCCATCGCAGTTATCATTGCTTTCTATAACTACAAGAGCTTATATCATTTTCAGAACACTTACACCGTTCTGGTAAGAATAGTTTTTAGAGAGGGTGCAGGGGGGGGAGCACGGTCAAAAGAAAAAGTCAAACTTGTTGCCCGTAATGGGTCAGTTGGAAACAAATTGAAGGAGAAGTAATAGTTTTTAAAATTCAAGAAGAATTGAGAGCACAGTAATTGGTCCATCTGGTCCCTGCCAGAGACAGACGAGCCTCCACCCTCCCCTTCTCACTTCCGTCAACATATCTTTGTATTCCTTTCTCCCCCGTGTTTATCCAGCTTCTCCTTAAATAAATTGACACCATTCACCTCGACCTTTGCCCGTGGGAGTGGGTTCCACATCCTCCTCACTCGGGGGATAAAGAAATTTCTCCTGAATTTCCCATTGGATTTATTAATGACTCGCATATTAACAGCTCCCTAGTTCTAGTCTCGCCTAAACGTAGATCTGCCCTTTTTTCTTAAAGGCCTCTCTATCAGGTCATCCCTCAGTCTTCTCTTTTCTAGCCTGATCAATCTTTCTTGATTGGGATGAACTCTCAGTTCTGGTATCATTCAAGTAAATTTGGCAACTGACGAACCTGAGCTGAAAGGATATTCCGTTCCTTTTCTCCTCCTGATGCTGCTGATTGCAATCTAATAGGGTGTCTGCATCATTCATGATGCACGAGGCTACAGCAGTGTCAGGAGGCTTCATATCCTTTGCATGGCATTCAGTTCAAAACCTCCACAACTGCATGGAAACTATGAAAGGACCATGAGATGATTTTTATGCTCCCGCTTCTCATTTCCTGATCCTACCATAGATATAGACCATTGGCCTATTGCATCAGCATCATGTTTCTATGAGAAAAGTCTAACCCTTTTTGCCCTGTCCTGCTCTCCACCCTCTCTTGGTACACAGTTGGGGAGAGTTGCTCTGGAAGTCCTCAACATTAACTCTGGCCCCCATGAAGTCTCACGGCATCAGGTCAAACATGGAACAAGAAACCACCTCAGCTCATAAATCAATACTCTTCTGCGTTGAACATCACTTGGAAGATGCACTTAAGATAGCAAGGGCAGAGAATCAGTCTGGGTGGGGGACTTCAGTGCCTAATAGATAGGACCACTAATCACGGAGCTGGCTGTCTTGAAAGGTCCCTGCCAAACTGAGGCTGTGGGAGGTGATAAAGGAACCAACAAGAGTGATAATTGACTTGCCTTCATCAATCTACCTGTCTCAGATTTATCTGTCCATGACAGCATTGGTAGGAATGATCACTGATCACTGCACAGTCGTGGAGAGAAAATCCATCTTCACACCGAGAACCTCCAACCTGCTGTGTGATACTATCATCATACTAAATGGGGTAGATTCAGAACAGATCAGGCAATTCAGAATAGATCCAGCAGCTCAAAACGTTACTTTCATGAGATGCTATGGGCCACCAGAAGCAGCAGAATTGTGTTCAACCACAATTCATGACCTGGAATATCCAGCAAGCTACAATTTGTGTCAAATGAGGGTTCAGTGAAGAGTGCAGGAGCGCATGCCAGGAGCAGCACATACTACAACATACGAATGCCACATGTCATAGAAAGAGGAAAACAATCACACAACAAACAGATCAAATCAAATCTCTAATGTTACCACACCCATGAATGGTGGTGGATAACTAAATAACCAAACTAGAGGAGGAGGCTTCGCAAATATCCCCATCTGAATGGGAGCCTACCATACCAGTGCAAAAGACAAGGCAGAAGCTTTTACCAGAAGTGCTAAGTGGATGATCCATCTCAGCCTCCTCCTGAGGTCCTCAGCGTACAGATGCCAGTGTTCAGCCATTTCAATTCATTCTATGATATAATAATAATCTTTATTGTCACAAGTAGGCTTACATTAACACTGCAATGAAGTTACTGTGAAAATCACCTAGTCACCACGCCTGTCCGGGTACACGGTAGCACATGAGGATAGCACTGTGGCTTCACAGCGCCAGGGTCCCAGGTTCGATTCCCTGCTGGTTCACTGTCTGTGCGGAGTCTGCACGTTCTCCCCGTGTCTGCGTGGGTTTCCTCCGGGTGCTCCGGTTTCCTCCCACAGTCCAAAGATGTGCAGGTTAGGTGGATTGGCCATGATAAATTGCCCTTAGTGTCCAAAGGGTTAGGAGGGGTTATTGGGTTATGGTGATAAGGTGGAAGTGAGGGCTTAAGTGGGTGGTTGCATACTCGATGAGCCGAATTACCTCTTTCTGCACTGTATATGTACACAGAGTGAGGATTCAGAATGTTCAATCCACCCAACAGCACGTCTTTCGGGACTTGTGGGAGGAAACCGGAGCACCCGGAGGAAACCCACACAGACACAGGGAGAACATGCAGACTCCGCACAGACAGTGAGCTAAGCCGGGAATCGAACCCGGGACCCTGGCGCTGTGAAGCAACAGTGCTAACCACTGTGCTACCATGCCGATATTCAGAAATGGCTGAGGTTATTGGATACTGCAATGGTTATGGGCTCGAAAAGCATTCTGGCAATAATACTGACGATTGTGCTCCAGAAATTGCTGTACCCTTAGCCAAGCTGTCCCAGTACAGCCATAACATTGGGAGGGAGTTCCAGGATTTTGATTCAGCAACAGTGAAGGAAGGGTAATATATTTCCAAGTCAGGATGGTGAGTGACTTGGAGGGGAACCTCCAGGTGGAGGTGTTCCCGGGTATCTTCTGCTCTTGTCCTCTGGATGGTAATAGTTGTAGGTTTGGAAAGTTCTGCCGAAAGAGTTTCGGTGAGTTTCTGCCGTGCATCTTATAGGTGGTACACAGTGCTGCCACTGTTCTTCTGATATGGAAGGATTCACCAAATGGGCTGGATGGTGTTGAGCTTCTTGAGTGTTGTTGGAGCTGCGCTCATCCAGGCAAGTGGAGAGTCTCCCATCGCACTCCTGACTTGTGCCTTGGAGATGGTGGACAGGCTTTGGGGAGTCAGATGACTGGGTCCAGTTCAGTTCCTAGTCAATTGTAACCCCCTCGATGTTGGTAGTGTGGGATTCAGCGATGGTAATGCCATTGAATGTCAACAGGAAATGGTTAGATCGTCTTTTGTTGGAGATGGTCATTACCTGGCACTTGTATGGCAAGAATATTACTTGCCACTTATCAGCCCAAGCATGGATATCGTCTAGGTTTAGCTACATTTGGACATGGTCTGTTTCAGTATCTGAAGCATTGCGAATGGTACTGAACATTGTGCAAAGCGAGCATCACAGGAACAAGAGTGGGCTGTCCAGCCCCTTGAGCCTGTCCCACCATTTAATGAGATCATGGCTGAACTTCATATACCTGCCATTGGCCCATATCCCTTAATATCTGCTCAACAAAAATCTATCCCTCTGATCCCACATCTCACCTTATTATGGAAGAAAGGCCATTGATGAAGCAGCTGAAGATGGTTGGGCCTAGGACAACCCCAGAGAAACTCCTGCAGTGAAGTCCTGAGCTGAGATGATGGGTGGCACGGTAAGCGCAGTGGTTAGCACTGTGGTTTCACTGCGACAGGGACCAGGGTTCGATTCCCGGCTTGGGTCACTGTCTGTGCGGAGTCTGCACATTCTCCCCGTGTCAGCGTGGGTTTCCTCCGGGTGCTCCGGTTTCCTCCCACAGTCCAAAGACGTGCTTTTAGGTGAATTGTACATTATGAACTCTCACTCTGTGTACCCGAACAGGCGCCGGAATGTGGCGACAAGGGGATTTTCACAGTAACTTCATTGCAGTGTTAAGCCTTCTTGTGACACTAATAAAGATTATTATTATTATTGACCTCCAACCACCACAATCCCCTGATTCCCATTGACTCCAGGTTTGCCAGAGCTCCATGATGCCACATTCACTCTTGATGTGAAGAGCATTTACTCTCACTTCTTCAAGTAGTATTGTTGGTATATTGTCAGGGCTTTTTCAGTGTTCCTTCATTCCTTGGTATCGCGTGGAATGAATCGAAATGGATGAAGACCGACATCTGTGCTGTTGGGGACCTCCAGAGGAGACCGAGATGGATCATCCACTCGGCCGTTCTGCTGAAGATTGTTGCAAATGCTCAAGTTTGGGGTCCTCCATCATTGATAATGGGGATATGTGTGGAGCCTCCTCCTCCAGTGAGTTGTTTAACTGTCCACCACCATTCATGGCTGGATGTGACAGGACTGCAGAGCTTAGATCTGATGTATATCTGGTAGAATCGCTTCGCTCTGTCTATTACTTGCTGTACACAAGTGGTCCCATGTTGTGGCTTCACCAGATTAACACCTCATTGTTTAGGTATGTCTGATGTTGCTCCTGATATGTTCTCCTGCACTCTTCAGTGAACCAGGGTTGATCCCTGGCTTGGTGGTAATGGTAGAGTGGGGTATGTGCTGGGCCATGAGGTTACAGATTGTGGCTGAATACAATTCTGCTGCTGCTGATGGCCCACAGCTCCTCATTGATGCCCAGTCTTGAGTTGCTAGAGCTGTTCAAAGTCTATCCCATTTACCACGGTGGGAGAGCCACACAACACGATGAAGGGTATCCTCAATGTAAAGGTGGGATTTTGTCTCCACAATGACTGTGCGATGGTCACTCCTACCGACACTGTCACGGACAGATACATCTGCAGCAGGCACATTGGTAAGGATGAGGTCAACTATGCTTTTCCCTCTTGTTGGTTCCCTCATCACCTGCTGCAGTCCCAGTCTGGCAGCTATTGCCCTTTAGGACCCGACCAGCTCGGTCTGTGGTGGTATTACCAAACCCTTCTTGGTGATGGACATTGAAGTCCATCACCTGGGGCTGGTTTAGCTCACTGGGCTAAATCGCTGGCTTTGAAAGCATACCAAGGCAGACCAGCAGCACGGTTCGATTCCCGTACCAGCCTCCCCGGACAGGCGCCGGAATGTGGCGACTAGGGGCTTTTCACAGTAACTTCATTGAAGCCTACTCGTGACAATTAGCGATTTTCATTTAATTTCAAGTCTCCACCCAGAGCATATTCCGTGGCCTAGCCATGCTCAGTGGTGTTCAGCATGGGGGAGCACTGATTTATCAGCTGATTGTGGGCGGTACATGATAATCAGCAGGAGCTTTCCTTACTCATGTTTAACCTGAAGCCATGAGACTTCATGGGGTCCAGAGTCGATGTTGAGCAACTCCCTCCCGACTGTACACCACTGTTGAGTCTGTTCTGTCGATGAGACAGGACATACCCAGGAATGGTGATATGGTGTCTGGGACATTGTGAGGTATGATTCTGTGAGTATGATTATGTCAGACAGTTGCTTGACCAGTCTGTGAGACAGCTCTCCCAGCTTTGGCACAAGCCCCCAGGTGTTAGTAAGGAGGACTTTGCAGGGTCGGCTGGGCTGGGTTTGACGTTGTTTCCGGTGCCTGGTTCGATACCGGGTGGTCCGTCCGGTTTCATTCCTTTTTGCTTTCTTTATAGCAGTTGGAAACAGTGTGGCTTGCTAGGCCAGTTCCGAGTTCGCAATGCTGTGGGTCTGGAGTTACATGTCGGCCAGGCCAGATAAGGATGGCAGCTTTCCTTCTCTAAAAAGGACATTAGCGAACCAGATGGGTTTTAGGACAATTGTCAATAGTTCCATGGTCACCATTAGATTTTTAATTCCAGGCGTTTTATTGAATTTAAAATCCACGATCTGCCATGGTCGGATTCAAACCCAGGTCCCCGAAGCATCTCTGGATTACTCATCCAGCGAAAGTGCCACTGTCTCCCTATTTTCAGCAAAGTGATGGCAGGTGCGATTCAGCGGCATTTCCTCAGCAATAACTGACTCTCAGTTTGGGTTCCGCCATGGTAACCAGTCCCTGATTACTGTTCAGCCTTTGTCGAACGAAACATGGATAAAAGAGCTGAACGAGGGACGGTCAGAGTAACTGCCCTTGACATCAAGGCAGCGTTTGACTGAGTGCGGCACCAAGGAGCCCAAGCAAAATTTGCCAATTGTTGAAATTATACCTAACACAAAGAAAGATGGTTGTGGTTGATGGAGGCCAATTATCTCAGTTCTAGGACTTCGCTGCAAGAGGCCCTCAGGGTAGTGTCAAAGGCCCAACCATCTTGAGGTATTTCATCAATGACCTTCCCTTCATTTGGAGGTCAGAAGTGGGAATGTAGGTTGATGATTTCACAGTGCTCAGTTCCATAACTCCACAGATGATAAAGTAGTTTGCGTAAGTTTGCAACAAGACCTGGACAACATTCAGGCTTAAGCACAGAAGTTGCAAGTAATATTTGCACCACACAAGTGGCAGGAAATTGCATCTCCAACAAGAGAGAACCATTTCCTGTATTCAGTTGCCCTTTCAAAAGTTACGATTGAATCTGCTTCCACCCGCCCCTTTTCATGCGGCACATTCCAGATCACAAGTCGCTGCAAAAATAATTTCTCATTTCCCCCTCTGGATCTTCTGCCAAACATCTGAGATCAGAGTCTTCTAGTTACCAATCTTCCTGCATTGGAAAACAACTCTTTATTTACTCCAGTGGAACTTCTCATGATTTTGAATGGCTCTATTGAATCTCCTGTGAGAATCTGTAACCGGGGGTGGGTAAACAAAAATGACCAAATTTACCAAAGATCCCCCTAATGAATTACCAACAAAGATTTCACTTTGCAACTTTTGTTTTGTGTTGAATCAGAATCAATGTAAATTGAACATGAATTAACAGGCACATCCCAATCACTACAAACAATAAACTACACCTGGAATACAACACATACAGTCCACCCTGCCTGTGTAATCCCAGTTTCAGGCACGCAAATATTCCAAGCAGAATTCCAGCTCCTTTCGTTCAAGGACTCAGCTGATTCTCCACAAGCACCAGCCAACTGTTTTCTTTCCTCTTTGTCTACTCCTCTGTGTGCGACACAGCCTCAATATTTTGACTTGCTGGTGGTACTGATCAAGAGTCCCCAGGTCTCATGGACCAGCTCTTTTTTATAATCCAAAAATTCTAACTGATCCTTTTACTATCGGAACAAATTCTTGAGTCATTTTCAAACATTTTTTACAAGCCAAAATATTTTAAAATAATTCTAAATAGTCTGTACAGGTACTGCTTCCTGGTCAAAGGCCATCACACTCCACTTAACATTCTCTACTCCAAGACTAAAGCCAGCTTCTCCTGCCTCTCAGGCACCCATCCCCTGTGGATCCAAGCCAAGGAGCGACTAATCCGATACTGCACACTTTACACCGTCAAAGTTATTCCCCGTGTTGTCTTTGAAGCACTTTTGAGGTTTTATCTAACTGATGTGATCAGGTATCAGATGAATTGGAATCAGTCCTTCTTTAAGGATGAAAATCATGCCTGATGGTGTTTTGTTTTCTCTTTTAACAGCATGACGTCATTGCAAAGCATCCGACTCATTCCGGTTGAGTGTAGAGTGCAGCTGAGGAGCAAAGTTTGCTTGTTCCTGAACATACGTTTGAGAAATTGTACAGGATTTGTTCTGGAACAGTGAGGCAGAAAGCTCGTTTTCTGTAGCACACATAGAACACTGGTGCACAAATGAGTAGTAAATTGTTCTGGGTCCGAAACAGACTGGTCAAAGATTCAAAGATACCTCTGCTTTCTGAATGGTTCAGGATCTTTTCCTGTTCAGTATTTGCAGCGTTTTTTTCATAAGCTTTTTTCTAAACATTTGCAACTGGAGAATTCCTACCATGTTGCGTTTTCGAGCTGGGGAGGTCTGGATCAAAATGTAAATCTTCAGGTTTTTGCCAATTAAACTAGATACGAAAAGATGGCACATTGAAAAGGAAAAATAAATCACCGCTTCCTGAGTGACGGTCGCTTCGCTCACACGGGAGGCTTACCCGAGAGTCTGACTGGATGTTCAAGGTGTTGCGGCGATTCTTGCATGGTACTGTTTCTCTCATGTAAGGTAGCTGCAATGTGGAAAATGAAGAAATGAGCAAAACATCTTCTGAACAGTGACAACTGCAGAAAACAATACGCATTGAATCAGTTGAGCACCAGCCTTTCACTGTTGCTAAGTCACCCACAAGAGTACAATCCGCAAATTAATTTTTCTACCCAGGTTGGCTTTTATAGCATGATCATTTATGCCCAGTTTGGTGTTGGAGCATGAGCATTTATCACAACAGTATATTATCCATATGACAAATGGATTTCTCCATTTCACACCAGCTCCTAATTTCTGCACTTTCTTTTTAATGTTGTAATGGTTCCAATTTCAATAAATCTTGACCTGGTAATGGAATTCAACCTCGTGGATTTCAAATCTTACAATCTCTGGGCACAGCGAGACAGGAAAAGAGTCAAGAACATTTAACACACAGTTCATGTCATCTGAACACCCTCAAGAACTCTTGTCTCAAATCCAGAGATGTGACGTACCATCTGATTCATAACACAATCACAAGAAATTCTATCCATGATTTTAACAGCAATGTCAAGCTTATGCCAGTCAAAATTGATGCGCGCTTATGTTAATCAAACAGCTCAATTCGCCACCAACTCATAAATGCACCTGTTTATTTATTTAAGACATTCACAACATACATTGTATCTATAAAAGGTGTACACAGTTATCAATCTACAAACAGCGTTCACAATCTATATTTACAAATGGTGCTCATAGCCTGTCATCTACAAACGGTCTTCACAGTCTGGTATCTAGAGGAGGTGATCACTGTCCAGTATCTACAGGAGGTGTTCGCAGTCATAGTCTGGTATCTATAGAACGTGTTCATGGACTTGTATCTATAGGAGGTGTTTACAAAAAGTGTCCAAAATCCGATATCTGCGGAAAGTGTTCACAGTCCGGTATCTATAGGTGTTCACAGTCTGGTATTTAAAGGAGGTGTTCACAGACTGGTATCGATAGGAGGTGTTCACAGACTGGTATCGATAGGTGTTCACACTCTGTTATCGATAGGAGGTATTCACACTCTGGTATCTATAGGAGGTGTTCACAGTCTGATATCTATAGGTGTTCACAGTCTGGTTTCTATAGGAGGTGTTCACAGTCTGGTATCTATAGGATGTGTTCACACTGGCATCTGTAGGAGGTGTTCACAGTCTGGTATCTATAGGAGGTGTTCACAGTCTGATATCTATAGGAGGTGTTGTCGTATTTTTCTTCAGTATTTACAAACGAGAGGGGCCATATTGTTGGAGAGGACAGCGTGAAGCAGACTGATAAGCTTGAGGAGATACTTGTCAGGAAGGAAGATGTGTTGCGCGTTTTGAAAAACTTGAGATAGACAAGTCCCCCGGGCCTGACGGGATATATCCAAGGATTCTATGGGAAGCAAGAAATGAAATTGCAGAGCCGTTGGCAATGATCTTTTCGTCCTCGCTGTCAACAGGGGTGGTACCAGAGGATTGGAGAGTGGCGAATGTCGTGCCCCTGTTCAAAAAAGGGAATAGGGATAACCCTGGGAATTACAGGCCAGTTAATCTTACTTCGGTGGTAGGCAAAGTAATGGAAAGGGTACTGAGGGATAGGATTTCTGAGCATCTGGAAAGGCATTGCTTGATTAGGGATAGTCAGCACGGATTTGTGAGGGGTAGGTCTTGCCTTACAAGTCTTATTGAATTCTTTGAGGAGGTGACCAAGCATGTGGATGAAGGTAAAGCAGTGGATGTAGTGTACATGGATTTTAGTAAGGCATTTGATAAGGTTCCCCATGGTAGGCTTATGCAGAAAGTAAGGAGGCATGGGATAGTGGGAAATTTGGCCAGTTGGATAACAAACTGGCTAACCGATAGAAGACAGAGAGTTGTGGTGGATGGCAAATATTCAGCCTGGAGCCCAGTTATCAGTGGTGTACCGCAGGGATCAGTTCTGGGTCCTCTGCTGTTTGTGATTTTCATTAACGACTTGGATGAGGGAGTTGAAGGGTGGGTCAGTAAATTTGCAGATGATACGAAGATTGGTGGAGTTGTGGATAGTGAGGAGGGCTGTTGTCGGCTTCAAAGAGACATAGATAGAATGCAGAGCTGGGCTGAGAAGTGGCAGATGGAGTTTAACCCTGACAAGTGTGAGGTTGTCCATTTTGGAAGGACAAATCTGAATGCGGAATACAGGGTTAACGGTAGGGTTCTTGGCAATGTGGAGGAGCAGAGAGATCTTGGGGTCTATGTTCATAGTTCTTTGAAAGTTGCCACTCAAGTGGATAGAGCTGTGAAGAAGGCCTATGGTGTGCTAGCGTTCATTAGCAGAGGGATTGAATTTAAGAGCCGTGAGGTGATGATGCAGCTGTACAAAACCTTGGTCAGGCCACATTTGGAGTACTGTGTGCAGTTCTGGTCACCTCATTTTAGGAAGGATGTGGAAGCTTTGGAAAAGGTGCAAAGGAGATTTACCAGGATGTTGCCTGGAATGGAGAGTAGGTCATACGAGGAAAGGTTGAGGGTGCTAGGCCTTTTCTCATTAGAACGGAGAAGGATGAGGGGCGACTTGATAGAGGTTTATAAGATGATCAGGGGAATAGATAGAGTAGACAGTCAGAGACTTTTTCCCCGGGTGGAACACACCATTACAAGGGGACATAAATTTAAGATAAATGGTGGAAGATATAGAGGGGATGTCAGAGGTAGGTTCTTTACCCAGAGAGTAGTGGGGGCATGGAATGCACTGCCTGTGGTAGTAGTTGAGTCGGAAAATTTATGGACCTTCAAGCGGCTATTGGATAGGTACTTGGATTAGGGTAGAATAAGGGAGTGTAGGTTAACTTCTTAAGGGCAGCACGGTAGCATTGTGGATAGCACAATTGCTTCACAGCTCCAGGGTCCCAAGTTCGATTTCGACTTGGGTCACTGTCTGTGTGGAGTCTGCACATCCTCCCCGTGACTGCGTGGGTTTCCTCCGGGTACTCCGGTTTCCTCCCACAGTCCAAAGATGTGCAGGTTGGGTGGATTGGCCATGCAAAATTGTCCAAAATTCTATGATTAACCTAGGACAAAAGTTCGGCGCAACATCGTGGGCCGAAGGGCCTGTTCTGTGCTGTATTTCTCTATAACAGTCTGGTATCTACAGATGTTCAGTCTGGTATTTATAGGAGGTATTCACAGTCTGGTATCTATAGGTGTTCACACTCTGGTATTGATAGGAGGTATTCATAGCCTGGTATCTATAGGAGGTGTTCACAGTCTGGTATCTATAGGTGTTCACAGTCTGGTATCTATAGGAGGTGTTCACAGTCTGGTATCTATAGGATGTGTTAACACTCTGGCATCTGTAGGAGGTGTTCACAGTCTGCTATCTTTCGGTGTTCACAGTCTGGTATCTATAGGAGGTGTTCACAGTCTGGTATCTATAGGTGTTCACAGTCTGGTATCTATAGGAGGTGTTCACAGTCTGGTATCTATAGGTGTTCACAGTCTGGTATCTATAGGAGGTGTTCACAGTCTGGTATCTATAGGATGTGTTCACACTCTGGCATCTGTAGGAGGTGTTCACAGTCTGCTATCTATAGGAGGTGTTCACAGTCTGGTATCTATAGGAGGTGTACACAGTCTGATATCTATAGGAGGTGTTCACAGTCTGATATCTATAGGAGGTGTTCACAGTCTGGTATCCATAGGAGGTGTTCACATTGGTATCTATAGGAGGTGTTCACACTCTGGTATCTATAGGTGTTCACAGTCTGATATCTATAAGAGGTGTTCACAGTCTGATATCTACAGGAGGTGTACACATTCTGGTATCTAGGCGGTATTTACACGCTGGTATCTATAGGAGGTGTTCACAGTCTGGTATCTATAGGAGGAGTTCACACTCTGGTATCTGTAGGAGGTGTTCACAGTCTGGTATCTATAGGAGGTGTTCACAGTCTGGTATCTATAGGAGGTGTTCACAGTCTGGTATCTACAGATGTTCAGTCTGGTATTTATAGGAGGTATTTACAGTCTGGTATCTATAGGTGTTCACACTGGTATCGATAGGAGGTATTCACAGTCTGGTATCTATAGGAGGTGTTCATAGTCTGCTATCTATAGGTGTTCACAGTCTGGTATCTATAGGAGGTGTTCACAGTCTGGTATCTATAGGATGTGTTCACACTGGTATCGATAGGAGGTGTTCACAGTCTGATATCTATAGGAGGTGTACACAGTCTGGTATCTACAGATGTTCAGTCTGGTATTTATAGGAGGTATTCACAGTCTGGTATCTATAGGTGTTCACAGTCTGATATCTATAGGAGGTGTTCACACTCTGCTATCTGTAGGAGGTGTTCACAGTCTGGAATCTATAGGAGGTGTTCACAATCTGGTATCTATTGGAGGTGTACACAGCCTAGTATCTATAGAAGGTGTTCACTCTGGTATCTATAGGAGGTTCAGACTCTGGTATCTATAGGTGTTTACAGTCTGGTATCTATAGGAGGTGATCACACTCTGATACCTATAGGTGTTCACAGTCTGGTATCTATAGGAGGTGTTCACACTCTGGTATCTAGGAGTTGTTCACAGTCTGGTATCTATAGGAGGTGTTCACAATCTGGTATCTATTGGAGGTGTACACAGTCTGGGTTGTATAGGTGTTCAGCCTGGTATCTATAGGAGGTGTTCACAATCTGGTATCTATTGGAGGTGTACACAGTCTGGGTTGTATAGGTGTTCAGCCTGGTATCTATAGGGGGTGTTCACAGTCTGGTATTTATAGGTGTTCACAGTCCGGTATCTATAGGAGGTGTTCACACTCGGGTATCTATAGGTGGTGTTCACAGTCTTAAATCTATAGGAGGTGTTCACCGTGATATCTATAGGTGTACACAGTCTGGTATCTATAGGCAGTGTTCACACTCGGGTATCTATAGGAGGTGTTCACAGTCTGGTATCTATAGGAGGTGTTCACAGGCTGGTATCTCTTGGTGGTGTTCACAGTCTGGTTTGTATAGGTGTTCACAGTCTGGTATCTACAAGAGGTGCTCACGGTCTGGTATCTATAGGATGTGTTCACAGTCTGGTATCTATAGGATGTGTTCAGCGTCTGGTATCTATAGGAGGTGTTCACACTCTGGTATCTAGGAGGTGTTCACAGTCTAGTATCTATAGGAGGTGTTCACAATCTGGTATCTATTGGAGGTGTACACAGTCTGGTATCTATAGGCGGTGTTCACAGTCTGGGTTGTATAGATGTTCAGCCTGGTATCTATAGAAGGTGTTCACAGTCTGGTATCTATAAGGGGTGTTCACAGTCTGGTATATATAGGTGTTCATAGTCCGGTATCTATAGGAGGCGTTCACACTCTGGTATCTATAGATGTTTATCATAGAATGTTTTTACCGTGCAGAAGGAGGCCATTAGGCCCATCGTGTCTGCACTGGCTCTTGGAAAGTGCCCCCTACCCAAGGTCAACACCTCCACCCTATCCCCATAACCCAGTAACTACACCCAACACTAAGGGCAATTTTGAACACTAAGGGCAATTTATCATGGCCAATCCACCTAACCACATCTTTGGACTGAGGGAGCAAACCCGGAGCACCCGGAGGTAACCCACGCACACACGGGGAGGCTGTGCAGACTCCGCACAGACAGTGACCCAAGCCGGAATCGAACCAGGGACCCTGGAGCTGTGAATCAATTGTGCTATCCACTATGCTATCGTGCTGCCCAATAGTCTGGGTTCATAGTCTGGTTTGTATGGGTGTTCACACTCTGGTATCTATAGAAGGTGTTCACTGGTCTCTATAGGCAGTGTTGACAGTCTGGTATCTATAGTAGGTGTTGACAGTCTGGTATCTATAGGTGTTCACAGTCTGATATCTATAGGAGGTATTCACAGTCTGGTATCTATAGGTGTTCACAATCTGATATCTATAGGAGGTGTTCACACTTGTATCTATAGGAGGTGTTCACAATCTGGTATCGGAGGTGTACACAGCCTGGTATCTATAGAAGGTGTTCACTCTGGTATCTATAGGAGGTTCAGACTCTGGTATCTATAGGTGTTTACAGGCTGGTATCTATAGGAGGTGATAACACTCTGATTCCTATAGGTGTTCACAGTCTGGTATCTATAGAAGGTGTACACAGTCTGGTATATAGGAGGTGTTCACAGTCTAGTATCTATAGGAGGTGTTCACACTCTGGTATATAGGAGGTGTTCACAGTCTGGGTTGTATAGATGTTCAGCCTGGTATCTATAGAAGGTGTTCACAGTCTGGTATCTATAGGGGGTGTTCACAGTCTGGTAGATATAGGTGTTCACAGTCCGGTATCTAAAGGAGGCGTTCACACTCTGGTATCTATAGATGTTTATCATAGAATTTTTTTACCGTGCAGAAGGAGGCCATTAGGCCCATCGTGTCTGCACTGGCTCTTGGAAAGTGCCCCCTACCCAAGGTCAACACTTCCACCCTATCCCCATAACCCAGTAACTACACCCAACACTAAGGGCAATTTTGAACACTAAGGGCAATTTATCATGGCCAATCCACCTAACCTGCACATCTTTGGACTGAGGGAGCAAACCCGGAGCACCCGGAGGTAACCCACGCACACACGGGGAGGATGTGCAGACTCCGCACAGACAGTGACCCAAGCCGGAATCGAACCAGGGACCCTGGAGCTGTGAATCAATTGCGCTATCCACTATGCTATCGTGCTGCCCAATAGTCTGGGTTCATAGTCTGGTTTGTATGGGTGTTCACACTCTGGTATCTATAGAAGGTGTTCATTGGTATATATAGGAGGTGTTCACACTCGGGTATCTATAGGAGGTGTTCACAGTCTGGTATCTATAGTAGGTGTTGACAGTCTGGTATCTATAGGAGGTGTTCACAGTGGTATCTGTAGGTGTTCACAATCTGGTATCTATAGGAGGTGTTCAGACTCTGGTATCTATACGTGTTCACAGTGGTATCTGTAGGTGTTCACACTCGGGTATCTATAGGAGGTGTTCACAGTCTGGTATCTATAGGAGGTGTTCACAGGCTGGTATCTCTTGGTGGTGTTCACAGTCGGGTTTGTCTAGGTGTTCACAGTCTGGTATCTACAAGAGGTGTTCACGGTCTGGTATCAATAGGATGTGTTCACAGTCTGGTATCTATAGGTGTTCACAGATTGGTATTTATAGGAGGTGTTCACTGGTATCTATAGGCATTGTTCGCAGTCTGATATCTATAGGAGGTGTTCACAGTCTGGTATCTATAGGCGGTGATCACAATCTGATATCTATAGGAGGTGTTCACACTCTGGTATCTATAAGAGGTGTTCACAGTCTGGTATCTATAAGAGGTGTTCACAGTCTGGTATCTATAGGAGGTGTTCACACTCTGGTATCTATAGGTGCTCACAGTCTGGTTTGTAAAGGTGTTCACAGCCTGGAATCTATAGGAGGTGTTCACAATCTGGTATCTATTGGAGGTGTACACAGCCTGGTATCCATAGAAGGTGTTCACTGGTATCTCTTGGAGTTTCAGACTCTGGTATCTATTGGTGTTCACAGTCTGGTATCTGTAGGAGGTGATCACACTCTGGAACCTATAGGTGTTCACAGTCTGGTATCTATAGAAGGTGTTCACAATCTGGTATCTAGGAGGTTTTCACAATCTGGTATCTATAGGAGGTGTACACAGTCAGGTATCTAGAATTGTTCACAGTCGGGTATCTATAGGAGCTGTTCACTCTGGTATCTATAGGAGGTTCAGACTCTGGTATCTATTGGTGTTCACAGTCTGGTATCTATAGGTGTTCACAGTCTCATATCTATAGGAGGTGTTCACAGTCTGGTATTGATAGGAGGTGTTCACAGTCTGGTATCTATAGGAGATGTTCACAGTCTTGTGTCTATAGGAGGTGTTCACAGTCTGGTATCTATAGGAGGTGTTCACACTCGGGTATCTATAGGAGGTATTCACAGTCTGGTATCTATAGGTGTTCACAGTCTGATATCTATAGGTGTTCACAGTCTGATATCTATAGGAGGTGTTCACAGTCTGGTATCTATAGGAGATGTTCACAGTCTTGTGTCTATAGGAGGTGTTCGCAGTCTGGTATCTAGGAGGTGTTCACAGTCTGGTATCTATAGGAGATGTTCACAGTCTTGTGTCTATTGGAGGTGTTCACAGTCTGGTATCTATAGGATGTGTTCACAGTCTGATATCTAGGAGGTGTTCACAGTCTGATATCTATAGGAGGTGTTCACAGTCTGGTATCGATAGGAGGTGTTCACAGTCTGGTATCGAGAGGTGCTCAGTCTGGTTTGTAAAGCTGTTCACAGCCTGGTATCTATAGAAGGTGTTCACTCTGGTATCTATAGGAGGTTCAGACTCTGGTATCTATAGGTGTTTACAGTCTGGTATCTATAGGTGGTGATCACACTCTGGTATCTATAGGCGGTGTGCACAGTCAGGTATCTAGAGATGTTCACAGTCAGCTATCTTAGGAGATGTTCACTGGTTTCTATTGGAGGTTCAGACTCTGGTATCTATAGGTGTTTACAGTCTGGTATCTATAGGTGGTGATCACACTCTGGTATCTATAGGTGGTGTTCACAGTCTGGTATCTATAGGTGTTCACAGTCTGATATCTATAGGACGTGTTCACAGTCTTGTATCTATAGGAGGTGTTCACACTCTGGTATCTATAGGCTGTGTTCACAATCTGGTAACTATAGGAGATGTTCACAATCTGGTATCTATAGGCGGTGTTCACACTGGTATCTGTAGGTGGTGTCCACAGTCTGGTATCTATAGGTGTTCACACTCTGGTAACTATAGGAAATGTTCACAGTCTGGTATCTGTAGGTGGTGTTCCCAGTCTGGTATCTACAGGAGGTATTCACACTCTGGTATATATAGGTGTTCAGAGTCTGGTTTGTAAAGACGTTCACAGCCTGGTATCTATAGAAGGTGTTCACTCTGTTATCTATAGGAGGTTCACACTCTGGTATCTATAGTTGTTCACAGTCTGGTATCTATAGAAGGTGTTCACACTCTGGTATCTATAGTTGTTCACAGTCTGGTATCTATAGGAGTTGTTCACAGTCTGGTATCTATAGTTGTTCACAGTCTGGTATCTATAGGAGGTGTTCACAGTCTGGTATCTATAGGAGTTGTTCACAATCTGGTATCTATAGTTGGTGTTCACAGTCTGGTATAGAACATAGAACAGTACAGCACAGAACAGGCCCTTCGGCCCTCAATGTTGTGCCGAGCCATGATCACCCTACTCAAACCCACGTATCCACCCTATACCCGTAACCCAACAACCCCCCCCCCATTAACCTTACTTTTTTTAGGACACTACGGGCAATTTAGCATGGCCAATCCACCTAACCCGCACATCTTTGGACTATGGGAGGAAACCGGAGCACCCGGAGGAAACCCACGCACACAGGGGGAGGACGTGCAGACTCCACACAGACAGTGACCCAGCCGGGAATCGAACCTGGGACCCTGGAGCTGTGAAGCATTTATGCTAACCACCATGCTACCCTGCTGCCCCTAGGAGTTGTTCACACTCAGGTATCTGTAAGTGGTGTTCACAGTCTGGTGTCTATAGGAGGTGTTCACAGTCTGGTATCTATAGGAGGTGTACACAGTCTGGTATCTATAGGTGTTCACAGTCTGGTATCTGTAGATGTTCACAATCTGGTATCTGTAGGAGGTGTAAACAGTCTGATATCTATAGGTGTTCACAGTCTGGTATCTATAGGTGTTCACAGTCTGGTATCTATAGAATGTTCACAGTCTGGTATCTATAGGTGTTCAGAGTCTGGTATCTGTAGGAGGTGTTCAGACTCTGGTATCTGTAGTAGGTATTCACAGTCTGGTATCTATAGGTGTTCACAGTCTGATATCTATAGGTGTTCACAGTCTGATATCTATAGGAGGTGTTCACAGTCTGGTATCTATAGTAGTTGTTCACAATTTGTTATCTATAGGTGTTCACAGTCTGGTATGTACAGATGTTGACAGGAGTCAGGATTACTGGGATGATGTCATGAGGAGGCAGGATTACTGGGATGATGTCATGAGGAGGCAGGATTACTGGGATGATGTCACAGGGGGCAGAATTACTGGGATGATGTCACAGGGGACAGGGATTTTGGGATGATGTCATGAGGAGGCCGGATTACTGGGATGATGTCACAGGGGGCAGGTATAGTGGGATGATGTAATGAGGGGGCAGGATTACTGGGATGATGTCACAAGGGACAGGATTATTCGGATGATGTCACGGGGGCAGGATTACTGGGATAATGTCAGAGGAGGCAGGATTACTGGGATGATGTCACAGGGGGCAGGATTACAGGGAAGATGTCACAGAGGGCAGGATTACTGGGATGATGTCACGGGGGCAGGATTACTGGGATAATGTCAGAGGAGGCAGGATTACTGGGATGATGTCACAGGGGGCAGGATTACAGGGAAGATGTCACAGAGGGCAGGATTACTGGGATGATGTCAGAGGGGCAGGATTACTGGGATGATGTCACAGGGGCAGGATTACTGGGATGATGTCACAGGGGGAAGGTTTACTGGAATGATGTCATCAGGAGACAGGATTACTGGGATGATGTGCCAGGGGGCAGGATAACTGGGATGATGTCACAGGGGGCAGGATTACTGGGATGATGTCACAGGAGACAGGATTACTGGGATGATGTCACAGGGGGCAGGATTACAGGGAAGATGTCACAGGGGGCAGAATTACTGGGATGATGTCACAGGGGGCAGGATTACTGGGACGATGTCACAGGGGTCAGGATTACTGGGATGATGTCACAGGGGGCAGGATTACTGGGATGATGTCACAGGGGGCAGGATTACTGGGATGATGTCACAGGGGGCAGGATTACTGGGATGATGTCACAGGGGGCAGGATTACTGGGATGATGTCACAGGGGGCAGGATTACTGGGATGATGTCACAAGGACGTGTCGAGTCCTCAATCCGCCGCGCATGCGAACTGGGGGCCGAGCGGCGGTTGGTGCGGTGCGCGCGAGCGTTTCAAATGCCAACCGCGTTGACTCGGCCCCTCCCCCCACACAGAGCGGAGACAGCGAGGGGCTGAGGGTGAGTCCGCCCGGCCTGGGGGGGCGGGGGGGGGCAGCATTCACCGCGCTGGGCGGGCGGAGCTCTGCGGCGGCGCTCAGCCACACCGAGCGCGATGGGCGGCCGAGGGGAAAGCAACTGGGAAACGCGTCCTTCAAACAGAGAAACGGCATGTGTGAGGGGGAGGGGCGGGGCTGGGTCTTGTGGGGGCGGGGCTGGGTCTTGTGGGGGCGGGGCTGCGCCTGCGCCGCGTGGGGAGGGGCGGGGCTGCGACTGGGCACCGTGGGAAGGGGCGGGCTGCGTCTGCGCGCCGTGGCGAGGGGCGGGCCTCGCCGTGCGGGGGGAGGGGCGGGGCTGCGCCTACGCCGCGTGGGGGAGGGGCGGGGCTGCTCTTGCGCGCTCTGGGGGAGGGGCGGGCTGCGCGCTGTGGGGGCGAGGCGGGGCTGTGCCGTGTGGGGAGGGCTGCGTCTGCGCGTTGGGGCGGGGCGAGGTTGCTTCTGCGAGCTGTGGGGGCGTGGCTGCGCCGTGGGGAGGGGCGGGGCTGTGCTTTGTGGGAAGGGGCGGGGCTACGTCTGCGCGGTGTGGGAGCGGCGGTGCAGCCCATGCGCCGTGCTGAGGCTGCGCTTGCGTCATCAGGAGCCAGGACTGGAAAGTGCGCCTGCGCGCCGCCCTGCTGGAGACAAGTGGAATTGCAGCCAGACTGAACGTTCCCTCCAAACCCTCACCGTGTCAATAATAACCTGTATTGTTACAAGTAACCTGACATTAACACTGCAATGAAGTTACTGTGAAAAGCCCCTAGTCACCAGATTCCGGCACCAGATCGGGTCACAAGAGGGAGAATTCAGAATGTCCAAATTCGCTAACCTGCAGGTCTTTGGACTGGGAGGAAACCGGAGCACCTGGAGGAAACCCGCGCACACACTGGGAGGACGTGCAGACTCCACACAGTGACCCAAGCCAGGAATCGAACCTGTGCTAACCATTGATGCTACCATGCAGCCTATAATCTCTCTGCAGACCCAAAAGGAGAAATATCTGCTCTGTCTCTACCCTGTTAATCCCCTTTGGCATCTTATATACCTCAATTCGATCTCCTCTCATTCTTCCAAACTCCAGCGTGTAGGCTGAAGCTGCTCAATCTCACCGCTTCATGAAACAATTCCTACATCCCTGGATTTAAGCTGGTGGGAGCAAGTTCAACATTCTCCTAACTCTCTGGCGAAAGAAACTTCTCCTGAATCGTGTCTGCGGGGGTTTCCTCCGGGTGCTCCGGGTTCCTCCCACAGTCCAAAGACGTGCAGCTTAGATGGATTGACCATGCTAAATTGTCCCTTATTGTCCAAAACGTTAGGTGGGGTTACGGGGATAGGGTGGAGGTATGGGCATGGGTAGGGTGCTCTTTCCAAGGGCCGGTGCAGACTCGATGGGCCGAATGGCCTCCTTCTGCACTGTAAATTCTATGATATCTAATTCAGACCACATATTGGCTCCGCCTTGTCCCCGCCCCACTGCATTCTGGTCTCGCCTACAGGTGGAAACATCTTCTCTATGCTGACCTTCAAATCTTTTAACAGCTTGCTCAGCTCACCCCCACAGTCCTCCCTTTGCCAGTCAAGAGTTCCAGAAGAATCAGTCTGTTTTGGTAGACACAACCTCCCCCCCCCCCCCCCCCCCCCAGCTCTGGTATTATTCACACAACAAGGCGTGTTTCTGTGCATTAAATACTGTTCACAGAACGGCAGCTTCGCAGGGAGGCAGACAATGGGCAAACTAACAAACATCTCTTGGAAATGGCAGCAAAAGAATGTCCAAATTCTGTGGTGTCTCCCAGTCTCTGTCCCTATCATTGTCATGGTCTCCACCTCTCCAATCTCCCCCGTTGGCTACTGTTCGCCCGTTTCCCCCTCCCCCATTCTCCCATTCCTGCTCCCCTCCTATCTCCCCCTCTCTCGCTCATTCTTTCCTTGCTCCCTCCCTTTCATCCACTCTACCCCCCCACCCCCCCCCGACCACTCCCTTGCTCTCCCTCTCCTCGTGTTCTCTCTCTCTTGTGTTCTCTCTCCCCCCTCGTGTTCTCTCTCTCCCTCTCGTGTTCTCTCTCTCTCTCTCCCTCTCGTGTTTTCTCTCTCTCCCTCTCGTGTTTTCTCTCTCTCCCTCTCGTGTTTTCTCTCTCTCCCTCTCGTGTTTTCTCTCTCTCCCTCTCGTGTTTTCTCTCTCTCTCTCTCCCTCGTGTTCTACTGTTATTTGGTGTAGGCTTCAGGAGGGAGCAGTGACGCTGTGCACAGTCTATCACACTGGGAGTCACTGTGCACAGTCTATCACACTGGGAGTCACTGTGCACAGTTCCGGTCTCTATCACACTGGGAGTCACTGTGCACAGTTCCGGTCTCTGTATCACACTGGGAGTCACTGTGCACAGTTCCGGTCTCTGTATCACACTGGGAGTCACTGTGCACAGTTCCGGTCTCTGTATCACACTGGGAGTCACTGTGCACTGTTCCGGTCTCCATATCACACCGGGAGTTTGTTATAACCTGCCTACTTATCATTGGCTGGGGACTAATGGCAATCCCACAATCCTGTGGAAGTATGAGCATCGCCAATGAGGGGGGTGGAGAAATCATTAGCAGACTCCCTGCATAAATAGAGCTGCCTAGTTTGGAACGGGCTAGAGGAGAGTGAGCAGTAAGGGAAGTTACTGCTGCTGTTGTATATATATGCTATTGTCAATAAATGTTATTTCTTTCTATCCTTCAACTCATGCTGGATTCTTCGTGGCCCTTGTGAATGTAACATGGTAATTCACACTGTATCTTTGTAAGCGCAGTAGCGTTATCCGACCACTAGGGGGAGTAGCTCTGGGAATGCTCAGGAGCTTGTACAGAGCTCCACCCTTGGCTCCGCCCATGACTCCTCCCCTTGTGCTGCTGTATAAATAGCCTTGTCCAGAGTCAGCCTGCAGTTCACCGAGAGTTCATCAACGGGTAACAGGCTGGCTCTGTAGTAAGTAGATTAAAGCCTATATTCATATCGGAAAACGCGTGTCTGGTGAATTGATGGTTCCATCAATTTAATCTACTTAAGAACAGTCAAGATCGATCATGGAATCGGCCCTCAAGCCTGGACGCCTGGAACTCGACCCACAGGATGCAGAGGCAAAAGAAATCTTCTCCCACTGGCTGCGGTGCTTTAAGGCCTACCTGGCAGAAGCGAGCTCAGCCGAAACTACAGAGGAACAGAAGTTAAGTCTACTGCACGCGAGGGTGAGCCACAGAATCACTACGCAACTAAACTCGGCCGGTTCATATACTGCAGCGCTAGCGATACTCGACAAGATGTATGTAAGGCCCATTAACGAAGTTTACGCACGCCATGTGTTCACGACTCGCCACCAGCAGCTACAGAATCACTCGCCGAATTTTTAAGGGAACTCAATAATTTGTCAAATGACTGTAATTATCAAGCGGTTACCGCGGCTGAACACAGAGAACTTGCTGTACACGATGTTTTTGTAGCGGGCCTGAGGTCTAATTATGTGCGCCTGCTGGAAAAGGGGGCCAAGACTTAGAAACAACTGTGGAAGCTGCGACCACGATGGAGGTCTCCTTCCGCAGCCTTAACTCGTTCCCCGCGGACACCGCAACCCAATCATGGGCCCCCGACCAGCGACTCCCCCAGGCCTGTGCTACGCGGCCGCCCAGCCACCATGCTGCCCCAGCCACAATGCTGCTCCATCCAGCCACTATGCTGCTCCAGCCAGCCACCATGCTGCTCCATCCAGCCACTATGCTGCTCCAGCCACTATGCTGCCCCATCCAGCCACTATGCTGCTCCATCCAGCCACTATGCTGCTCCATCCAGCCACTATGCTGCCCCATCCAGCCACTATGCTGCTCCATCCAGCCACTATGCTGCCCCAGCCACTATGCTGCCCCATCCAGCCACTATGCTGCTCCATCCAGCCACCATGCTGCTCCATCCAGCCACTATGCTGCTCCAGCCACTATGCTGCCCCATCCAGCCACTATGCTGCTCCATCCAGCCACAATGCTGCTCCATCCAGCCACTATGCTGCTCCAGCCACTATGCTGCCCCATCCAGCCACTATGCTGCTCCATCCAGCCACAATGCTGCTCCATCCAGCCACTATGCTGCCCCAGCCAGCCACTATGCTGCTCCATCCAGCCACAATGCTGCTCCATCCAGCCACTATGCTGCCCCAGCCAGCCACTATGCTGCTCCAGCCAGCCACCATGCTGCTCCAGCCACCATGCTGCTCCATCCAGC
Organism: Scyliorhinus canicula; assembly: GCF_902713615.1. NCBI lineage: Eukaryota > Metazoa > Chordata > Chondrichthyes > Carcharhiniformes > Scyliorhinidae > Scyliorhinus > Scyliorhinus canicula. Next base: position 224,662,160 of record NC_052151.1, on the reverse strand, counting down.
CACAATGCTGCTCCATCCAGCCACCATGCTGCTCCAGCCAGCCACTATGCTGCCCCAGCCAGCCACTATGCTGCTCCAGCCAGCCACTATGCTGCCCCAGCCACCATGCTGCCCCAGCCACTATGCTGCCCCAGCCAGCCACCATGCTGCTCCAGCCACCATGCTGCTCCATCCAGCCACCATGCTGCCCCAGCCACTATGCTGCTCCAGCCAGCCACTATGCTGTTCCAGCCAGCCACCATGCTGCCCCAGCCAGCCACCATGCTGCTCCAGCCACTATGCTGCCCCAGCCAGCCACTATGCTGCCCCAGCCACAATGCTGCTCCATCCAGCCACTATGCTGCTCCAGCCAGCCACCATGCTGCTCCATCCAGCCACTATGCTGCTCCAGCCAGCCACCATGCTGCTCCATCCAGCCACTATGCTGCTCCAGCCACTATGCTGCTCCAGCCAGCCACTATGCTGCCCCAGCCACCAACTATGCTGCTCCAGCCAGCCACCATGCTGCTCCATCCAGCCACTATGCTGCCCCAGCCACTATGCTGCTCCAGCCACTATGCTGCCCCAGCCACCATGCTGCCCCAGCCACTATGCTGCTCCAGCCACTATGCTGCTCCAGCCAGCCACTATGCTGCCCCAGCCAGCCACTATGCTGCTCCAGCCACCATGCTGCTCCATCCAGCCACTATGCTGCTCCAGCCACTATGCTGCTCCAGCCAGCCACTATGCTGCCCCAGCCACCAACTATGCTGCTCCAGCCAGCCACCATGCTGCTCCATCCAGCCACTATGCTGCCCCAGCCACTATGCTGCTCCAGCCACTATGCTGCCCCAGCCACCATGCTGCCCCAGCCACTATGCTGCTCCAGCCACTATGCTGCTCCAGCCAGCCACTATGCTGCCCCAGCCAGCCACTATGCTGCTCCAGCCACTATGCTGCTCCAGCCAGCCACTATGCTGCCCCAGCCACCAACTATGCTGCTCCAGCCAGCCACTATGCTGCTCCAGCCTGCCACAATGCTGCTCCATCCAGCCACCATGCTGCCCCAGCCACCATGCTGCCCCAGCCAGCCACTATGCTGCTCCAGCCACTATGCTGCTCCAGCCAGCCACTATGCTGCTCCAGCCACTATGCTGCTCCATCCAGCCACTATGCTGCTCCAGCCAGCCACTATGCTGCTCCAGCCACTATGCTGCTCCATCCAGCCACTATGCTGCTCCAGCCACTATGCTGCTCCATCCAGCCACTATGCTGCTCCAGCCAGCCACTATGCTGCTCCAGCCACTATGCTGCTCCAGCCAGCCACCATGCTGCTCCAGCCACTATGCTGCCCCAGCCAGCCACCATGCTGCTCCAGCCAGCCACTATGATGCTCCAGCCACTATGCTGCTCCAGCCAGCCACTATGCTGCCCCAGCCACCATGCTGCTCCAGCCACTATGCTGCTCCAGCCTGCCATTTCTGCAGCCAGAATCAGCACCCGCGGCAGCACTGCCCGGCCCGCAACGCGACCTGCAGCAGCTGCGGGCGGAAAGGCCACTACGCAAGAGTGTGCCTCGCAAAAAGGGCCCCAGCTTCCAACTCCCCAGCGGCCCGAAGTAATCGCTCCCCAGGCCCGCGGGGACCGAAATTCTGCGGCCTAAGCCCTGACTCCGCCCCCTCCCGCCACGTGCGATCCATGGGGGCCGCCATCTTGGCAAACCTCCACCACGCGGCCAGCCACGTGCGACTCATGGGGGCCGCCATCTTGGACGCCATCTTCCTCGCCGCCTGCCGCGTGCGATCCACAGGCCCGACCTGCATCTCCGCGCTCGGAAAACTCATCGGAAGATGAACTCAGAGGGCAGTCATCACGGGGCCACTCCAGCACAGCTGATCGAGCCGCCGACTACCCGCAACTCAGCGCAGTCACTCTGGACCAATCGCGCCCGAAGCATCTGCGAAATTCGATGGCAGAGGTCCATATCAACGGGTACAAAACGCCATGCCTCTTCGACTCCGGGAGCACTGAGAGCTTCATACATCCAGACCTAGTAAGACGCTACGCTCCCCGTTTTCCCCGTGTGGCAAACTGTCTCGCTCGCTTCAGGCTCCCATTCGGTCCAGATCCAGGGACGCACCGCCGCGATGCTCACAATTCGAGGCTCTAGCTACTCAAAATTCCAACTCTACCTTTTGCCCGACCTCTGTGTGCCACTCTTATTAGGCCTAGACTTTCAATTTAACTTTAAGAGCCTCACCCTCAGCTTCGGCGGGCCACTGCCTCGCTACGCTGCGAATCTCCCCCCCCCTCCTCTCTTCGCCAATCTCACTAAGGACTGTAAACCCGTAGCCACTCGTAGCAGGCGGTATAGCCTGCAGGATAGGGTATTTATCAGAACAGAGGTCCGAAGGCTACTCAGTGAGGGGATTATAGAGGCCAGCAATAGTCCCTGGAGAGCTCAAGTGGTGGTCGTTAAGACCGGGGAAAAATTCCGCATGGTTGTCGACAATAGTCAGACCATAAATAGATTTACCTTCCTTGACGCGTATCCCCTCCCCAGGATTGCAGACATGGTAAACCAGATCGCCCTGTACCGGCTCTTTTCCACGGTGGATCTGAAGTCTGCATACCACCAGCTCCCAATCCGCCCGGAGGACCGCCACTACACGGCGTTCGAGGCTGATGGCCGCCTCTTCCATTTCCTCCGGGTCCCTTTCGGCGTCACTAACGGGGTTTCGGTGTTCCAACGAGCAATGGACCGAATGATGGACCAGTACGGGCTGCGGGCCACGTTTCCATACTTGGACAATGTCACCATCTGCGGCTATGACCAGCAGGACCACGATGCCAACCGTTTTCTCCAGACGGCACAGAAACTGAATCTCACGTATAACAAGGAGAAATGCGTTTTCCGCACAACCAGACTAGCCATCCTCGGCTATGTCGTGGAAAACGGAGTCCTGGGCCCAGACCCTGACCGTATGCGCCCCCTCTTAGAACTCCTTCTCCCCCATTGCCCCAAGGCCCTCAAACGGTGCTTGGGCTTCTTCTCCTACTACGCCCAGTGGGTCCGTCAATATGCGGACAAAGTCCGCCCACTATTTAGGACCACACGATTTCCCCTGTCAGCCGAGGCACGCCAGGCCTTCGACGGCATCAAGGAGGGCATCGCCAAAGCGGCCATGCGGGCGGTGGATGAATCCACTCCCTTTCAGGTTGAGAGCGACGCCTCAGAGGTAGCTCTAGCAGCCACATTGAATCAGGCATGGAGACCAGTCGCATTTTTCTCCCGTACCCTCTCCGCTTCAGAACTCCGACACTCCTCAGTCGAGAAAGAAGCACAAGCCATTGTGGAGGCTGTTCGTCACTGGAGGCACTACCTCGCAGGTAGGAGGTTCACCCTCATCACCGACCAAAGATCGGTTGCCTTCATGTTTGACAACTCGCAAAGGGGCAAAATTAAAAATGACTAAATTCTGAGGTGGAGGATCGAATTCTCCATCTACAATTACGATATTAAGTATTGACCCGGGAAGCTCAACGAGCCTCCGGATGCCCTATCCTGCGGGACATGCGCCAGCGCGCAGATTGACAGAAAGTCATCCACAATGACCTCTGTCACCCGGCTCGCCCACTACATCAGAGCCCGAAACCTGCCTTTCTCCAACGAGGAGGTAAAAGCGGTCACCAGGGACTGCCCGATCTTTGCGGAGTGCAAACCGCACTTCTATAGACCAGACAGGGCCCACCTGGTCAAGGCTTCTAGGCCCTTTGAACGCCTCGCGATTGATTTCAAAGGGCCACTCCCCTCAACTAACAAGAACGTTTACTTTCTAAACGTCGTAGATGAGTTCTCCCGTTTTCCATTCGCTATCCCGTGCCCCGACATGACCTCCCACACAGTCATTAGGGCTCTGCATAGCATCTTCACCCTGTTTGGTTTCCCCAGCTACGTGCACAGCGACCGGGGTTCGTCCTTCATGAGCGATGAGCAGGACTACCAGCTACAACCCCAGGGGGAACGGGCAGGTGGAGAGGGAGAACGCGACGGTCTGGAAGACCGTCCTACTGACCCTCCGGTCTCGAAAGCTCCAAGTCTCCCAGTGGCAGGAAGTCCTCCCAGACGCGCTCCACGCTATTAGGTCCGTTTTGTACACAGCGACCAATCAGACCCCTCACGAGAGGCTCTTCAATTTTTCCAGGGTCACTACCACGGTGGTCTCACTTGCGGCATGGCTGAGGACACCAGGCCCGGTACTTCTGAGGAAACACGTCAGGGGGCACAAAACCGACCCCCTTGTAGAGAAGGTGCGCCTGCTCCACTCCAACCCCCAGTACACATTTGTCGAGTTCCCTGACGGCCGTCAGGACACTGTATCCCTCCGGGATCTGGCACCCGCCGGATCCAGCGCCCCTCTACCCCCACAGAAGGACCTCTCACCCTACACCCCATGCTGCCGCCCCCTCGCGCTCCCGAGCCCACGAGCTCGCTCCACCAGATCCGCGCACCCGCGCCGGCCAGCGCCCCCAGTCCCCGGTTGAACCAGAGGAGTATGAAGCTCGGATACAACCCTCCCTGGACTCCACCATCGTACCCCAGCACACAACACCCATCCAGCCACCGCAAGAGGCTGCAACCCCGGTGCTCCGCAGTTCACAGCGGACAGTTCGACCACCGGAAAGACTGACTTTGTAAACCACCACCCCCGCCGGACATGATTTTTTTGCAGGGGGTGAATGTGGTGAATGTAACGTGGTAATTCACACTGTATCTTTGTAAGCGCAGTAGCGTTATCTGACGACTAGGGGGAGTAGCTCTGGGAATGCTCAGGAGCTTGTACAGGTCTCCACCCTTGGCTCCGCCCATGACTCCTCCCCTTGTGCTGCTGTATAAATACCCTTTTCCAGAGTCAGCCTGCAGTTCACCGAGAGTTCATCAACGGTAACAGGCTGGCTCTGAAGTAAGTAGATTAAAGCCTAGATTCATATCGGAAAACACGTGTCTGGTGAATTGATGGTTCCATCAGCCCTCACAAAACTGGCGACGAGGGTTAAAGTGAATAGCTATCTGCATTGCTGAAGCCACCTCCCTGGCTTTTTGTTGGATACAGGTTGGAAGTTGTTTTCTTGTTACACCATGCCTCTGTATGGACGTTTGGATGTTTTTGACGCTGCGCTGGAAAGTTGGAACCAGTACGCAGAATGGATGCAAACAACATCACCGAAATCGAGCGCCAGGTGGTCATATTGTTCACTGCCGCGGCCCGCATATGTTTGGGGTGATTAGGAGCCTTGCCTATCCAGCTGCGCCGCACACCAAGACATTTGATGAACTTGTGACCTTAGTGGGGCAACATTTTAACCCAAACCCATCCACGATAGTCCAGTGTTACCGGTTTAATACCGCTGAGAGGACCCCAGGAGAATCCCTTGCCGAGTTTCTATCCAGGCTACGCAGGATTGCGGAGTACTGTGACTATGGTGAGACCTTGTCAGAAATGTTACGTGACCGTTTGGTTTGCGGTATTAACAATGCGGCCACCTAGAGAAAGTTGTTAGCCGAGCTAATATTGACTTTTCAACAGGCCATTCAAATAGTATTGTCCCGAGAGAGCGCAGAACGGGGAGTGCAGGAGCTACAGGGAATGGAGGTGCACGCCTTGGGGCGCAACCCCTTCCGTCCAAAAGCATCTCTCCGCACCCCTGCGGTACCTTGGGCGGGGCGGCATCCGGATCGACGGCAGTGGCCGTCAGACATTCCTCCCCAAAGGGAGCCTTCTCCAGAACCAATGGATGAGGAGCCATGTCCGTGTCAGACTTGTGGGCACCGACCCCGTCACGGACGCCGGTCCTGGGGGCGTCAGAGGCGCCGTCATTCCGACAGAAACTGGGGCCAGCCCAGGGGCCGTACCTTCCATTTGGATGAACCTGCGGCGACTACTCCCGAGGACGTGGAGACGGAGGACGACTGCCTGCAGCTGTATTGTGTGGCAGCTCCCCGTCTGGCCCCCATTAAGGTGCCAGTATGGGTCAATGGTCACCCGCTTGAGATGGAGTTGGACACTGGCGCAGCGGTCTCCATGATCGCCCAGAGGACATTCGACTGCATCAAGCAGGGTATCCAGACCCTTACAGTAACCGACACACAGGCCGGGTTGGCCACCTACACGGGGGAACCATTGGACATTGCAGGAACTACGATGCCCCTGTTGTTTATGGACGCCAGGAGGGGCGTTTCCCACTTATCGTGGTGCGTGGCCATGGGCCCAGCCTGTTGGGTCGGGACTGGTTGCGCCATTTGCGGCTGCAGTGGCAGCACATCCTCCAGTTTCTGGAGGGTTGACTGAGGTGCTAGGACGGTACCCAGATGTATTCCAGCCCGGTTTGGGGAAAATAAAAGGGGCTGTAGCCCGTATCCAAGTCAAACCAGGAGCCACGCCGCGCTATTTCCGGGCGCCCCCGTTGCCTTACGCCTTGCTCGAGAAGGTAGAAGGGGAGCTCACTCGTTTGGAGACTTTGGGAATTATCAGGCCCGTCCGTTTCGCTGACTGGGCAGCACCAATTGTACCTGTAATGAAGCCAGATGCCACAGTTCGCTTGTGCAACAACTATAAACGTGCAGTGAATACGGCTTCCCGACTCGACCGATACCCAATGCCTCGCATAGAGGATCTCTACGCGAAGCTTGCAGGCAGACTCTCGTTCACAAAATTAGATATGATTCACGCCTACCTGCAGTTGGAGCTGGACCCTGCCTCCCGGCCATATGTAACGATTAATACACACCGGAGCCTGTATGAATATACATGGTTGCCCTTTGGAGTATCCTCTGCCTGCGCTATTTTTCAACGCGTCATGGAGGGCATTTTGAGAGATTTACCGCGTGTTGCTGTTTACTTAGATGACGTTTTGATTACAAGGATGTCGGAGCAGGAACATTTGGAGGCTGTCCTTCGATGCTTTTCGGAGGCTGGAGTCTGCTTACGTCTTACAAAGTGCGTCTTTCAGGCGAAGGAAGTAGTCTACCTGGTTTATCGGGTGGACCACGAAGGTTTGCACCCCGTCGCAGAGAAGGTGCGCGCAATTCAACAGGCCCCCGCTCCGACTGACACTTCGCATCTTTGTTCGTTTCTCGGCCTCGTAAACTATTACGGAAAGTTCCTCCCCAATCTGGCAACTGCGCTGGCCCCTTTGCACCTTCTGTTAAAGAAGAATCACACCTGGGTTTGGGGGCAGCCGCAAGAAACTGCTTTCCGGCGGGTAAAACAACAATTGTCGTCGTCTGGGTTACTAACCCACTATGATCCTGGAAAGCCTTTGCTCGTCACATGTGATGCATCCCCGTATGGTATTGGGGCCGTCCTGTCCCACAAGATGGAGAATGGGGCCGAGCGGCTGATAGCTTTCGCCTCCCGCACATTGACTGCGGCGGAAAAAAGGTACGTGCGGATCGAGAAGGAGGGCCTGGGGTGGTCTTTGCGGTGAAACGCTTCCACCAGTACGTATATGTCCGCCATTGTGACTGATCATAAGCCTCTGCTGGGACTTTTCCGAGAGGATAAGCCGATACCGCCCATTGCTTCCGCACGGATCCAGCGCTGGGCTTTGTTGCTCGCTGCATACAAGTATTCTCTGGAGCACAAACCAGGGACCCAGATAGGGAATGCCGACGTACTGAGCCGATTGCCTTTATCGACCGGCCCCATGTCGACCGGTGAGGTGGTTGCAACCCTAAATTTTATGGACACCTTGCCTGTCACGGCATCACAGATCCGTGTGTGGACACAGACGGAGCCAGTCCTGTCAAAGGTTCGGCACATAGTCCTGTATGGTGGGCAGCATAGACAACTCCCAGCCGAGTTGCGGGCATTTTCCACCAAGCTGTCCAAATTGAGCGTGGATGACGGCATCCTTTTGTGGGGGACGTGTGTGATTGTCCCGGGAAAAGGACAGGAGCTGATACTGAGAGACTTGCACAATGGGCATCCAGGTGTGACCAAAATGAAAATGTTGGCCCGGAGTGATGTCTGGTGGCCAGGCCTCGACACCAACATTGAGATGGTGGCCCAAAACTGCTCCATTTGCCAGGAGCATCAGAAGCTTCCGCCGGCCACGCCCCATATCACTGCACACAAGAACGGCAGGGACATAGTTTTTCTCGGCATCGGCCGATTCAGCAGTTTGTGCCCGGTGACCCAGTGTTCGTTCGGAATTTTCCTGGTGGTGCCCAGTGGGTCCCTGGGTAAATCTTTCGCCAAACGGTCCCTATCTCTTACCAGGTGCAAGCCCAGGGTCGTCTCCAGCGCAAACATGTAGACCATGTTCGGTCCAGAAGACCATCCCTTCCAAAGATTCCCCGCCCCAGGAGCTCATTTCTACAGCCGCAGAGACCAGACACAATGGAAAGTATTCCTCACAATCTTCCTCTGATGCTTCACTCAAAGCCTGCGCAGGTCGCTGCAGAACCGCGTGGAGATAGAGACGCCGAGATGACGGAGGCAGCAGGCTCTGACTCCGAGATGGAGACACAAGACACCTCGGAGGGGGAATCCTCGGGCCGACGGGCCGTGGACGTACAACCGTTGCGCCGTTCATCACGGACGCGCCGTTCTCCATCTCGTTACAGGCCGCCCAATCCAGCGCCTCGTGCAAATGGGGCCTGGCCTGCGGCAAAACGAGTCCGACGCCCTCCTTCGCCAGGGTCTTCGGTGGATTCCTTGGACTTTGTGGGGCAGGGATGTTATAGCCTGCCTGCTTACCACTGGCTGGGGACTAATGGCAATCCCACAATCCTGTGGGGGTATGAGCTGCCACAATGCGGGGGGCACAGAAATCATTAGCAGACTCCCTGCATACATAGAGCTGGCCAGTTTGGAACGGGCTAGAGGAGAGTGAGCAGCAATGTTCGAGGAGCTGATGGAGGCGCTGGGGAGCATGCAGACAGGGAAAGCACCGGGACCTGACGGGTTCCCGGTGGAGTTTTATAAGAAGTTCTCAGACCTGCTGGGCCCGTTGTTAGTGAGGACCCTGAATGAGGCCTGGGCGAGGGGGAGGGGGGGGGGGGACTTTGCCCCTGACGATGTCCAGAGCAATAATCTCACTGATCCTGAAGTGGGATAAGGATCCCCTCCAGTGTGGGTCTTACAGGCCCATCTCGCTCCTCAACGTGGACGCAAAGTTGTTGGCCAAGATACTGTCCGGGAGGGTGGAAGATGTGGTCCCGATGGTTATCCATGAGGACCAAACGGGGTTTGTGAAGGGGAGGCAGCTGAATGTCAATGTGCGGCGGCTTCTTAATGATGTTGGCGGCGGATGGGGAGGCGGAAATAGCAGCATCGATGGATGCAGAAAGCCTTCGATAGGGTGGAGTGGAGCTACCTGTGGGAAGCTGAGGAGATTTGGGTTTTGGTGAGGGATTCATTAGCTGGGTGAGGCTGCTGTATAGCTCCCCGGTAGCGAGTGTGGTGACGAATGGGAGGAGGTCGGAGGACTTTCGGCTGTCTCGGGGGACGAGGCAGGGGTGCCCTTTGTCTCCCCTGCTCTTCCCATTAGCGATTGAACCCCTGGCTATGGCGCTGAGGGATTCGAAGAACTGGAGAGGGATTGTGCGGGGGGGGGGGGAGCACCGGCTGTCACTGTACGCGGATGATTTACTGTTGTACATCGCGGATCCGGCGTGGGGGGATGCCAGAGGTGTTGAGGATACTTGGGGAGTTTGGGGACTTTTCAGGCTATAAGCTCAACGTGGGGAAGAGTGAGCTGTTTGTGCTGCCTTGGGGGGCCAGGAGAGGGAGATAGGGGAGCTCCCGTTGAAGAGGGTGGAGAGGAGCTTTAGATATCCTGGCATCCAGATAGCTAGGAGCTGGGGGGCCAGGAGAGGGAGATAGGGGAGCTCCCGTTGAAGAGGGTGGAGAGGAGCTTTAGATATCCTGGCATCCAGATAGCTAGGAGCTGGGGGGGCCCTGCACAGGCTAAACTTTTCGAGGCTGGTGGAACAAATGGAGGAGGAGTTTAGGAGGTGGGATGCGCTGCCGCTCTCCTTGGCGGGCAGGGTCCAGTCGGTTAAGATGACGGTGCTCCCGAGGTTTTTGTTTCTCTTCCAGTGTCTCCCCACCTTGATTCCGAAGGCTTTTTTTAGGAGGGTTAATAAGAGTATTCTGGGGTTCGTGTGGGCACGGAAGACCCCGAGAGTGAGGAGGGTATTCCTGGAGCGAGGCAGGGAGGTACGTGGTTTGGCGATGCCCAACCTGTGTGGGTATTACTGGGCTACGAATGTGGCAATGATCCGTAGGTGGATGATGGAGGGGGAGGGTGCTGCATGGAAGAGGATGGAGATGGCGTCCTGTGTGGGTATGAGTTTGGAGGCTTTGGTGACGGCCCCGCTCCCACTCCCCCCCGGCAAGGTATTCTACGAGTCCTGTAGTGGTGGCTTCCCTCAAAATCTGGGGGCAGTGGAGGCGGCACAGAGGGGGGGGAAGTGAAGGCCTCAGTTTGGACCCCGATTTGGGGCCACCACCGGTTTGCACCAGGGAGAATGGATGGTGGGTTTTTGAGTTGGCATAGGGCAGGCATCAGGCGGATGGGGGACCTTTTCCTCGACGGGAAGTTTGTGACTTTAGAGGAATTGGAGGGGAAGTGGGGTCTCCCCCCTGGGAATACTTTCAGGTATATGCAGATTAGGGCCTTTGTCAAGCGGCAGGAGGCGGAGTTCCTGCTGCTGCCGCCAAGGGGGGTTCAGGATAGGGTGCTCTCGGGGACGTGGGTCGGTGAGGGTAGGATCTCGGCAATCTATCAGGTGATGCAGGAGGGGTAGGAGGCCTCGGTGGAGGAGCTGAAAGCGAAGTGGGAGGAGGAGCTGGGAGAGGAGATTGACGAGGGGACGTGGGCGGACGCCCTGGGGAGGGTGAATTCTTCCTCCTCTTGCGCACGGCTCAGCTTAATTCAGCTAAGGGTGCTGCATAGGGTGCACATGACTGGGGCCAGGCTGAGCGGTTCTTTGAGGGTGAGGACAGGTGTGGGAGGCTCGGCGAACCACACCTACATATTTTGGGCTTGTCCGGCGCTGGAGGGTTTTTGGAAGGGGGTGGCAGGGATCCTGTCCAGGGTGGTTGGTTCCAGGGTGGAACTAGGCTGGGGGCTCGCTATCTTTGGGGTGGCATTGGAGCCGGGAGTGCAGGAGGCGAGAGAGGCCGGTACCCTGGCCTTTGCGTCCCTAGTAGCCCGGCGCAGGATCCTGTTACAGTGGAGGGACACGAAGCCCCTGAGCCCGGAAACCTGGATCAGTGACATGGGCGGGTTCATCAGGCTGGAGAGGGTCACGTTTGCCCTGAGGGGGGTCGGTGCAGGGGTTCTTCCGGCGGTGGCAGCCATTTCCTGATTTCCTGGCGGAGTATTAGAGGGTGGTCAACTTCAGCAGCAACCCGGGGTGGGGGGGACTAGGGGTCTGTTAAGGGAGTTTGTTTTTGCAACTATATGTTTGTTACTTTCTTTTTTTTTGTTGTTAATTTATTGCTTTGTATTGGGGGGAGGGGCTTTTGTTTCTGTTTTTTTCTATGCCTTGTTTATTTCATTGTTGGGAGAAAATTTGTTGTTGAAAAATTTGAATAAAAAGTAATTTTTTTTTTTAAATCACTTCAAAGCTCGTAAGTGCATTTTCTGGTACACGTGTCTCAGCCAAGTGTTATTGTCCAGCATTCCAATCAAACTGTGAGGCCTGGTCACTTTGCCTGAATACTGGAGCCTCAGTACCACAGACACTGTCGCCAACAATCGAAAACTCTCAAGCCGGGCTTCAGCACTGGGCATATTCCCACAACCAGCGGGTGAGTGCATGGACCCCGCTGACCCGAATACCCATGAGGCCGAGGAGGAACCCAGAGGGGGAACACCAGCAATGGCCCAAGGTGTACAGGTGTCGTCGGTCATTCGAGGAGATGATGTACAGCATGTGCCGCAGGATGCCCTGTCTCAGCAAAGAGACAGTGTGGTACCTGTGCCATGCCGTTATGGGCTTGGCACCCTGTGGAGGTGGAAGACATCCGCTCCTGGCGGCCATGAAGGTCACCACAATCCTGAACCCTTCGATAAACGTTCATTCCAGAGTGGGGACTTGGGCAGAATTTCCCACGCCACAGCCCACAAGTGGATCCGTGAGGTAGCTGACCTTTCAGCTGGAACAAACCCCATCAAGGTGCCCAGGTAGGAGGATTCTCCACCATCGGTCCAGAGGGCACGCCTTGTGTGCGGGTAGCAGGGCGTGCCCTTCATTGATAGGAAAGGGGTTCAACTCATGTGCGACCACCACCTCCGGATCCTGCATGTGTGTGTGTACACTTACCAGGAAGCATGCACGGCAGTTATATCCTGCGACACTCTGAGATCCCTGTCGGCTTTGAGGACCACCCAGGACAATGGATTGGCTCCGGTGGAAGGGGGGAGGGAGGTGTAAGGGGTACCTGCTAGGGCCTTGGCTGATTATGCCAATCTGGAGACCGAGGCGGAGACCCGATATAACGAGGCCAATGCTGCCATTGAGCGGTGCATTGGACTGCTGAAAGTGGGGGTCCGATACCTGGATCGATCTGGTAGTGGACATGCTGCACACCACCACCTCCCCCAAGCATCTCCTGCTTTGTGTTGGCCTGCTGTGCCATCCACAACCTGGCACCGCGGCATGCCGGAGGAGGAGGGACATGCAATCTCGTCTGAGGAAGGGTCGCACCGGGGGGGGGGGGGGGGAAGGACCCATGGGAGCAGTTGGAGGGTGGATGTCAGGCGGCGGCGAGGGTCAGGCATGCCCAGAGGGCCAGGGAGTCCCACATCTCGCTTCTCATAGGATGAGGCTTTGTCCATCAGCTCACCCTCTTCCTCCATTCCCCTCCCTTCCCACCCCCTCCCTTCCCACCCCCTCCCCCACCAACCCAGTGAGAATTATTTTCTGCACACAGTCCAGGCAGATCATTCTTCATTTCTCCAGCTGCCTCACGCTGGGCCCTGCTGCTGTTGACACCCACCACCTGCATCGGGTACCCTCGGTGAAAGAGCTCTGTGTCCGGGGGGGGGGGGGGGGGATGTGGAATGCAGCTCGGAGTGCAGGCACGCCCCTCTGTGAAGAATAATGTGATAAAGCTCTGCAGTGCCTCGGCAATTTCCACCTGCATCTGGGACACGTCCCTCAGCGATGGGACACGTTGTCAAAGCCCTCGGCCATGGTCGACGCTGACTGAGCCACACATTGGCACTCCTACACCCATAGCCATTGGGCCTCCTTCCATCGACTACGCACTCGCTGGAATGTCGCTGATACCTTCCCTCCGTGAGTCTCATGGCCGTGAACTAGCATCTGCATCATCTCCGGGATAACCTTGTCCAGAGGCTCGGCATCTGATTGGGACTCAGCAGGGTCCTGGGATCCAGCAGACCTCTGACCTTTGACTCCCCTGGGTGCTCCCGTCTCCACCTGATGCACGTCAGCAACTGTGCGGTGCACACCAGATTGTGCCCCAGAAGCCTGCTCACTAATCTCGCCCACTGAGGTGTGTGTGTCTGTGCTGGTGGAAGGCGGGGGGCAGGCTCGGTGGTGGTCTCCTTGGAGTTGTCCTCCAAGGCCTTCTGTTGGGTGGCAGAAGGTAGGTGTCCCCGGATGGCTGGAACTCCTGTGAGTGAGTGGATGTATAGTCAGTGAGAAGGAAGGATGATTTGGTCTGACCTGACTAATTCACTTGAGACAGGTCATCCGGGTGAAGGGGCCGTGGATTCTCACCTCTGCGGCACAGGCCAGCGTTCCTGTCAGTGGCCACTCTCTCCTCGGTCAACACCGCGATCTACAGGACCTGTTCCTCACAGGGGTGAGGACTCCGATGTCTGGAACCCCGTCTCCCGTCTGGGCCTGTTATGGGCCAACTACCACGGGGACGGAGGGGTCATTGTTAGTCGCATATTGGGGGGGGGGGGGTCGGTCTATGGCAGGTAACGTGTGTGGGCACCGCTCCTGGGCGTGGAGGGGTTGTGCTGGGGCACAAACGCGATCATTGGATGTGAGATGGGGTTGCGAGTTGCCAGCCGCTGACTTGTTTGGGGGGGGGGGGGGGTGGCAGACGGGACTGATGCCAGGGGACCGGTGCTAACTTGCCCTTGCAGCCCACTGGAGGTTGTTAGTCTTCTGACATTGGAATGGCGGTGTTCCTGGTCACACTGCCCGAACTGACGGCCGTTGCTACGGCCTCCCAGGCGGCTTTGGTAGCCCTGTTGCTGGCACTCCGACCACCTCGGCAGAGCAGGGTGCCCCATCTCGCCTTCACGGTGTCCCATAGCCTAGCCAGGTCCCTGAAGCATGGAGCAGGTCTACGTTGGGCCACTGGTCGTGTGCTGCCTGGGAGTTGGTTCAGAGGGAGCGTTTAGGAGCAGCTCCCGCTTGTTTGCGGGACGCTGGTGGGGGGGGTTCCGGTGAAGCAGCAAGCGGGTCTGCCATTTACACCAGGAAAAGCTGGTGGGGGGGGTTCCAGTGAAGCAGCAAGCGGGACTGCCATTTACACCAGGAAAAGCCGGTGGGGGGGGTTCCAGTGAAGCAGCAAGCGGGACTGCCATTTACACCAGGAAAAGCCGGTGGGGGGGGTTCCAGTGAAGCAGCAAGCGGGACTGCCATTTACACCAGGAAAAGCCGGTGGGGGGGGTTCCAGTGAAGCAGCAAGCGGGACTGCCATTTACACCAGGAAAGGCCGGTGGGGGGGGTTCCAGTGAAGCAGCAAGCGGGACTGCCATTTACACCAGGAAAAGCTGCTGGGGCGGCTCCGGTGAAGCAGCAAGCGGGACTGCCATTTACACCAGGAAAAGCTGGTGGGGGGGGTTCCGGTGAAGCAGCAAGCGGGACTGCCATTTACACCAGGAAACGCTGGTGGGGGGGGTTCCGGTGAAGCAGCAAGCGGGACTGCCATTTACACCAGGAAAAGCTGGTGGGGGGGGTTCCGGTGAAGCAGCAAGCGGGACTGCCATTTACACCAGGAAAAGCTGGTGGGGGAGGATCCGGTGAAGCAGCAAGCGGGACTGCCATTTACACCAGGAAAAGCTGGTGGGGGGGGTTCCGGTGAAGCAGCAAGCGGGACTGCCATTTACACCAGGAAAAGCTGGTGGGGGCGGATCCGGTGAAGCAGCAAGCGGGACTGCCATTTACACCAGGAAAAGCTGGTGGGGGGGGTTCCGGTGAAGCAGCAAGCGGGACTGCCATTTACACCAGGAAAAGCTGGTGGGGGGGGTTCCGGTGAAGCAGCAAGCGGGACTGCCATTTACACCAGGAAAAGCTGGTGGGGGGGGTTCCGGTGAAGCAGCAAGCGGGACTGCCATTTACACCAGGAAAAGCTGGTGGGGGGGGTTCCGGTGAAGCAGCAAGCGGGACTGCCATTTACACCAGGAAAAGCTGGTGGGGGGGGTTCCGGTGAAGCAGCAAGCGGGACTGCCATTTACACCAGGAAAAGCTGCTGGGGGTCATTTCCGGCACTGAGGTGCCGTTAAATTCAGGCTGGAGTCTCCCCGCATCAGCCATCAGGAAACACCCGGAAAGTACCGCCCGATATGACACGGCCTTTCCCATGAAATTACGCCCAATGTTTCCACTGAAGTCCAGAACTAGTTAGCGTCTTAAATCTGCAGAAAATAATCTCTGTAGCTGTGGCGGGCACTTTACAAAACACAATAAGCTTTTGAAAGTTTCATTATCACCTGTCACAGTCATACATTCCCTTCAGGCATAAAGCGCCCCCCCCCCCCCCCCCCCACCCCGGCCGAAAATTGGGGAGGCTAGAAGAGAGTAAAGTCAAAGCTCACGGAATTATAGGCCTGATTGGAAGGGGACAGACAGCAGGGGCAATGGGAGGGTTCTCGAATTGGTCGGACATGACTTGTGGTCGACAGCAAGGATCTGCGATGGGGCCTCAACCATTGAGAAGCGGAGGTGGTGGGATAGAAAGACGGAGATTCATGTTTGGAGCCAGGGGTCAGCAGTGCAAACGGAGGAGCAAACTGGAGCGAATGGGCAAAAACAAGGATTTCAAAATGGGATCAATCCGGGGTCTTTCTAAATGGCCAACAGAGAATGGAGGGCCCAGGAACGCATCATTCAATCATCAGGAACAGATACAGGAAATAAGCACAAAGGCCCGTGGAATGTCATCCTTCATATCTCGAGGACGAGAAGACAGGAGGGGAGAAGCCATATTTTAGTGTACGCAGTCCGATTTAGCCACACAGGGGAGTCTTCCGATCAATCCTACGCATCACATCTTGGGAAGGAGATATCTGTCCTTGGAGGGAACGCTGTGTCGATCCACCAGAGTGATACCTGGAACTCCGAGGGTTAATTTCCGAGGCCAGATTACACGAATCAGGGTTATATTCTCTGGGATTTAGAAGATTACGGGGAGATTTGATAACATTTTTGGGGACATTATTGGGAACAGGTGCAGATGGATAGATAGAAACCCTTCCTGGTTAAGGGGTCTAGGACTGGCGGGGGAGGAGGGGGTGTTGGTTTGAGGAGGGGAGGAGTGGAGGTCAATGTCCGAACATTGGAGCTCGTCCTTTCACGATGGAAATTAGGGAACATTGCTCCAGATAAAGGCAGGGAGAGGTTTGGAAATTCTCTTCTGTAACCAGCATTGGATTCTGGATCAGTGGTTCATGATAAATCCCAGATTCATATCCAAAGATATTAAGGATATGGGGTGTAGGGGGGTTTATGGAGTTAGGTCAGAAATCACACATGATCTCATTGAATGTCAGGGTAGGCTCAAGGGGTAGACAGGTGGATCTCCTGTTCCTGTGTAACAGGCTGGAGAAGGGGCTGAATGGGGCCTCCTCCTGTTCCTGTGTAACAGGCTGGAGAAGGGGCTGAATGGGGCCTCCTGTTCCTGTGTAACAGGCTGGAGGGGCTGAATGGGGCTCCTCCTGTGCCTGTGTAATAGGCTGGAGAAGGGGCTGAATGGGGCCTCCTGTTCCTGTGTAACAGGCTGGAGAAGGGGCTGAATGGGGCCTCCTGTTCCTGTGTAACAGGCTGGAGAAGGGGTTGAATGGGGCCTCTTGTTCCTGTGTAACAGGCTGGAGAAGGGGCTGAATGGGGCCTCCTCCTGTTCCTGTGTAACAGGCTGGAGAAGGGACTGAATGGGGCCTCCTCCTGTTCCCGTGTAAGAGGCTGGAGAAGGGGCTGAATGGGGCCTCCTCCTGTTCCTGTGTAACAGGCTAGAGAAGGGGCAGAATGGGGCCTCCTCCTGTTCCTATGTAACAGGCTGGAGAAGGGGCTGAATGGGGCCTCCTGTTCCTGTGTAACAGGCTGGAGAAGGGGCTGAATGGGGCCTCCTCCTGTTCCTGTGTAACAGGCTGGAGAAGGGGCTGAATGGGGCCTCCTGTTCCTGTGTAACAGGCTGGAGAAGGGGCTGAATGGGGCCTCCTCCTGTTCCTGTGTAACAGGCTGGAGAAGGGGCTGAATGGGGCCTCCTGTTCCTGTGTAACAGGCTGGAGAAGGGGCTGAATGGGGCCTCCTGTTCCTGTGTAACAGGCTGGAGAAGGGGCTGAATGGGGTCTCCTGTTCCTGTGTAACAGGCTGGAGAAGGGGCTGAATGGGGCCTCCTACTGTTCCTGTGTAACAGGCTGGAGAAGGGGCTGAATGGGGCCTCCTCTGTTCCTGTGTAAGGCTGGAGAAGGGCTGAATGGGGCCTCCTGTTCCTGTGCAACAGGCTGGGGAGGGTTGAATGGGGCCTCCTCCTGTTCCTGTGTAACAGGCTGGAGAAGGGGCTGAATGGGGCCTCCTCCTGTTCCTGTGTAACAGGCTGGAGAAGGGGCTGAATGGGGTCCTGTTCCTGTGTAACAGGCTGGCGGAGGGGCTGAATGGGGCCTCCTCCTGTTCCTGTGTAACAGGCTGGAGAAGGGGCTGAATGGGGCCTCCTGTTCCTGTGTAACAGGCTGGAGAAGGGGCTGAATGGGGCCTCCTGTTCCTGTGTAACAGGCTGGAGAAGGGGCTGAATGGGGCCTCCTACTGTTCCTGTGTAACAGGCTGGAGAAGGGGCTGAATGGGGCCTCCTGTTCCTGTGTAACAGGCTGGAGAAGGGGCTGAATGGGGCCTCCTCCTGTTCCTGTGTAACAGGCTGGAGAAGGGGCTGAATGGGGCCTCCTGTTCCTGTGTAACAGGCTGGAGAAGGGGCTGAATGGGGCCTCCTCCTGTTCCTGTGTAACAGGCTGGAGAAGGGGCTGAATGGGGCCTCCTGTTCCTGTGTAACAGGCTGGAGAAGGGGCTGAATGGGGCCTCCTCCTGTTCCAATGTTCTAAAGGAGGCCTAAATGTCAGATCAAATTGGGAACATGTTGGGAATATCTTTTGAGAGAGTGATGAGAATGTGGTATGTGAGAACGTAGGGAATAGACGACCGGGGATGGGGATGAATAATAAGATGTTATGGTGCCCATTTCTAACATAAACGTTGGCAGAGAATTGGGCCAAAAAGCTGTTTGTATTCTGAAGGTGCGCGGTGATTCTATAGTACCACAACTGCATGCGGTTCACCACTTATGTAAATGCAGGGGTTAATCCCCAGGCTGGTGACAGGGTAGGAACGTCGGCTTTGAAATGGGTCTGTTGTTTGCTGAATGTTTTCCTGATAAATGTGCCCCTTCCGCACTTGTTATTTTGACCATTCTTTCCCTTTTGCCCGTTGCAGTCCCTGTGAAGTTCGAAGCAGAGGAAACTTAACATGTCGTCGAAAGGTTTAAGCGGAGAACTGAGTTCCTTAGGAGTAAGCCTTTTTTGTCTTCTCTTCAGTTTCTTGAGCTCCTTTTCTCACCCGGAGTTCGACCTCTCCAAAGACCTCATTGTCCCAACCTGTCTCCCAAAGCTCCACAAGACACAAACTGCAACTTGGTTCGATCCACGGGGCCTGAGCACAAGTGGTTAGCAGTGTGGCTTCACAGCGCCAGGGTCCCAGGTTCGATTCCCGGCTTGGGTCACTGTCTGTGCGGAGTCTGCACGTTCTCTCCGTGTCTGCGTGGGTTCCCTCCGGGTGCTCCGGTTTCCTCCCACAGTCCAAAGACGTGCAGGTTAGGTGGACTGGCCACGATCAATTGCCCTATAGTGTCCAAACGTTTAGGTGGGGTTCCGGGGACAGGGTGGGGGGAGTGGGCCGAGGTCGAGTGCTCCTTCAGAGGGTTAGTACAGTCTCTATGGGCCAAATGGCCTCCAGTTACACTGTGGGGATTCTATGAAAGAAGGGTGAGGAAAGACGATTCTATGACAGGTCACCCACAATGTGCACCTGGCTAACAGAACCCGTCGGAGGCACATGGGTGTATACAGACCTCAGAGAGGGAAACGGCCATGCCCAGGCAATACCCTGACCCTCCCTTGGCACTGCCAGGGGGCAATAGCAAGGTGCAGTGCCAGAGGTTTCCATGGGGAGATGCGAGGCGTTTGATGAGCAGGGTGGGTTCTGTTTTCATGGGGTCTTTGTTTTTTTCTATTTTTACATCCTTGAGCTTCTGCCTGCTTGACCAACGTGACATCGTGGGACCCGCCTCCTGTTTTGTTTTACTTAAATGTCAAAAAATACAGCGGGAAAATCCAGCGTTGCAGCCGCGGGGCTAAACGCCGCTTTCCCCGCCCTAGTCACAAAATTTCCCCCATGAAGAGTTAACTCAGCTGCTTCCCAACTGCCGGGTAGGGTTGACCCCTTTGACATGCTGTGAAACACTTCTCCTTCAAAAGGTGACCCAGCTCCATCAGAGTTTCAGGAGGTGTGAAATGCCCACGCCCACACAGCACGATGGAGAATGTGGCACCACCCGCATCTGTTGTGGGTGACAGGAATGGAGGTCAACTCACCCTTTCCAAAACAATGAAAATCCAGCTGTCTGACTTCGAACTATTCACCCATTAGTAAGATGTCCAGCAATATAATATCCATCTCCACCAAATATGACTATCCCAAAAAAGTAAACCTTGTCTAGGAAGAGACACCTCTTAGAAAATTATACCCATGTCTCGCAAAATATACCCTTGTAAGATATCCATGTTGAGCAAAATATACGCTCATTCAAGTAACCATATTAATACTGGGGCTAACGGAGTAGGTTAGAGACTGGGAATCCTGCGGAGAGTAACTCACCTTCTGACCTCCCCCAAAGCCTGTCCACCATCTACAAGGACACAAGTCAGGAGTGCGATGGAATACTGTCCACTTGCCTGGATGAGCGCAGCTCCAACAACACTCAAGAAGCTCAACACCATCCAGGACAAAGCAGCCCCGCTTGATTGCTCCCCTTCCACAAACATTCACTCCCTCCCCCACCGACGCACAGTGGCAGCCGTGTGTCCCATCTACAAGATGCACTGCAGCAACTCACCAAGGCTCCTTAGGCAGCACCTTCCAAACCCACAGCCTCTACCATCTAGAAGGACAAGGACAGCAGATACCTGGGAACCCCACCACCTGGAGGGTCCCCTCCAAGTCACTCCCCACCCTGACTGGGAAATATATCGGCCGTTCCTTCACTGTCGCCGGGGCAACATCCTGGAACTCCCTCCCTAACAGCACAGTGGGTGTACCTACACCTCAGGGCTTGAAGCGCTTCGAGAAGACAGCTCACCCCCACCTTCTCAGGGGGAAATTAGGGATGGGCAATAAATGCTGGCTGAGCCAGCGATACCCACATCCCAAGAATTACATTTTCAAAAACTTTATCTAGCAAAATGCACCCTTGTCTAGAAATATAGTGTCTTTCTCCCGCAAAATATGTCCCTATCTTGTAAACTATTGTGCATTTATTGATATAATTCAAATGTTAAATACCGTCAAAATCCTGCATTGCTAATTCTACTGAAATGTTCTTGTTTACATATTTGTGCAAATCAACTCAGTTACCTGTGGCTTTCAGTGCCGAAGTAAAACCATTTCACCGTGTGGCTCGTTCTAGTCTAACGGTAACTGTATTAACTTCCTTTGTTTGCAGGTCACGCAGATAATGGTGGGAGTGATCCAGGTGACGTTTGGTATTCCTTTCTTCTTCGCCGCGAGGAATTCCTTTGGATCAAACCTTGCGACTCCCTTCTGGACGGGCATATGGGTTTGTGAATACTTTTGTGTTCAGTGCCACTTCAAAGGTAGATTTCTCAAGTCCTGTCTCCTTTGATGCGCACCCAAAAGGCATCAGCAGTACTGATTATCCAGGAAACTGGGAGCTACAGGCCAGTTAGCCAAACATCTATCCTTGGGAAAATGCTGGAAGCCATTATTCAGAAAGACATCATACAATCAGCATGGTTTAGTGTGAGGGAAATCATCTGTGACAAATCTGCTCGCGTTTAAAGATGTAACAAGCAGGGTGGATAAGGGGGAACCAGTAAATCTAGTGTATTTAGATTTCCAAAAGGTTCCCACCAAGATAAGATGGGGGATTCTCTGTCGCGGCTCCGCCCAGCTACCACTGCTCGCGAGGCCTGAGAATTTGACCACGAAGTTCGTTGGCGGTGGGATTTACTTACCCCACCACTTGTGAACGGGACAACCAACCACCCCACGAGGCTGGGAAACCCACAGCTTCCGGCAGGACGAGAGAATCCCTCCACCAGCGAATGGCCAGGAATCCCGCCCAAGCACCGCTGGTGTTGCCGGTGATATATTGGCCTGGATGAAGGGCTCGCTCACTGATGAGTAACAGAGATTCGGGGCTAATGGGTCATTCTATGTGTGACTCTGTCACTATCAGTGATGGGGCCTCAACTATTTCCGATCTATACAGTATTCATAGTTGGATGAAGGGACTGAGTGCATTGCAGCCAAATCTGCAGACAATACAAAGATAGGTAGGAAAGCAAGCTGTGAGGGAGATACAAAGAGAATTGAGAAGGATATAAGACAGCTTGGTCGGTGGCGGGAGTTTTCTCGCAGTGGGATGAAAAAATGTTTGTACATTTTTTTAAAAAGGGTCGAGATGGAGGAGAAAGGTCACAGTGTAAAGTTGTTGAAGCCAACGTTGAGTCCTGAGGGCTGTACCGTGCCTCATCGGACGATGAGAGGATGCTCCTGCCAACTACGTTTCCTCTGCCTCATGACTTACTCATCTCTGTTTGAAATTTCTCAGCGCTCCCACCAATCCCACCTCCTACTCTGCTTTACCCCTCTCTTGTACAGGGATATAATCCATCACGTTTCTACCTCTCTTTAACCCGAAAGCAGAGTTACACCGACTCGAAACTTTGGGCGGAATTTTCTGAACCAACGACATTAGTAATTTTTGGCTCGGACGTCGGGTGTTATTCCCGGGGACGCGATCCAGACCACCATTTTAAGTGCTTGGAAAGCTCTTGGGCAGTCACTCCAGATATTGAAACCCACCTCCCACCCTACCCCAACCAGAGTAGGCACGATGTTGCCTTCCCTTTTGGAATCTCATCAACCCAGTCCATTAAGATTGGCTCCTTGACGTTCATCCCAACACCAGCACACCCCCACCCCCCCTCCAAACTCCATGGGCCTTGCATCCACCCCTGCACCATACCATGGACAGCAGACGTACGCAGACTTTAGGACCACCAACCATTACCCCTTCTCTGCCCCGTGAGTGCAGCCTTGAGCCCCTCCTCCTTCTCTCACACCCTGAAACGCCTGACCACCTCACCACCACCCCCCCCCCCACCCCCTCTCCAGATCTGCCCAAAAGGCACTCTCCATTTGCACTCCCCGGTGCTCAGTGGAGACAGCGGAGCACACCTGCTTCATCCCTCTCGGAGGCTCCTGGTTCCTGTTTTTAAAAAGCAGGACTCATTTGCACCGTGCGTGACGTCATGCCTGGCGGGTGGGAAGGTTCGATGAGGGCCGAAGATGCGCCGTTAACCGCACTAAGTATATACTGCCTGCCGGCTGAATAGCATTCAGAAAATAACATTGTAGGAGCAGGAAGAAGCCCACTCGAACCTGTTACACAGGGACAGGAGGAGGCCCCATTCAGCCCCTTCTCCAGCCTGTTACACAGGAACAGGAGGAGGATCCATTCAGCCCCTTCTCCAGCCTGTTACACAGGAACAGGAGGACGCTCCATTCAGCCCCTTCTCCAGCCTGTTACACAGGAACAGGGGGAGGCCCCATTCAGCCCCTTCTCCAGCCTGTTACACAGGAACAGGAGGCCCCATTCAGCCCCTTCTCCAGCCTGTTACACAGGAACAGGAGGCCCCATTCAGCCCCTTCTCCAGCCTGTTACACAGGAACAGGAGGAGGCCCCATTCAGCCCCTTCTCCAGCCTGTTACACAGGAACAGGAGGAGGCCCCATTCAGCCCCTTCTCCAGCCTGTTACACAGGAACAGGAGGCCCCATTCAGCCCCTTCTCCAGCCTATTACACAGGAACAGGAGGAGCCCATGGGGCACCTCGAACCTGTTGTGCCATGCAATCAGATAATTGCTGAATTTACCTCCCTTCCATTTCGTCCATTCCCGTTCTACAAATCTCTACCCATCTCTGCCTTGGAAGCTTCAATTGAGCCTTTTGAGGGAGCAAGTTACTGATTCACCACCACTCCCCCCCGACCCCTAATCCCACCCCGACCCCCGTCTCTCTGTGGAAAGGTAATTCATGTTTTACCCCTGAAGAATCTCGCTCTAATTGTCAGATTATCTCTCACTATAACAAATAGTTTCTCTCCATCGACCTTCTTTCATTGTATGAGGAGAGTTGGGGTTGAAGAACGAGAGGAGATCTCATTGAAACATACAAAAGTCTGGCGGGGCAGGTCCGACTAGACGTGGGGATGTTGTTCCCTGTGGTCTGGGGCAGGAGGTGGGGGTCTGGGACCGGGGGGAGGGGGGTCACAGTCTCAGGATACGGGGTAGACCATTTCCCACTCGGGTGGGGAGAAATCTCTTCACCCAGAGGGTCGTGAACCTGCGGAAGTCTCGGCCACAGAGGCTGTGGAGGCCGAGTTCCTGAGTGTATTTGTGAAGGAAATGGATTTCTTGACTCGAAAGGTGTGGGGTGTGGGTGGGAACCTGGTGACGAAGCAGAGGATCAGCCCTGATCGTATTGAATGGCGGAGTAGGCCTGAACCATCGCATGGCCCACCTCCTATTTTCTATGTTTCGATGTTTAATCCTCATAAATGCTTTGATGAAATTACCCTCAAATGACCCTTTGGTCGTCCAGTCACAAGGGAATACAATCCTCATTCTGCATTGCTTTTCCTCATAGTTTAATCCTTTTAACCTTGGGATCTGCTGCCCTGCCAGTAATGTATCTTTCCTGGGGTGCAGTGTCAGAACTGAATGCAGCTACACCAGCACCCTTTGTGTTGGATTGAAATGCAATCGTGTACTTCAGGCCCGACCTGGCTTGCTGTGGTCATGTGACCTCTGCCCTGAGGCACAGAGGAGGGGGTAGCCATGTTCCATTCCGTTCTAATAAAGACATTGGGCTGGAGTCTCGTTCGGTGGGAATCCCCAATTGGCCGGCTACTGGGTCGGAAGATCCCGCTGACCCCGCGCCACGCCAGAAAACGGATACGGCGGGACGGAGAATCCTGTCCATTGTGCCGGGAGCACTTTGAGCTTGTAACGTGTTCGAAACGGAGCTGAGATCGAGCTTTGAAACACCGAAGAGACGCCACAACTGCTGAAAAAGAAGCACAGAAATGTTCAAAGCTGTTGAAAAAGTCACAGAAAAGCCACAAAGGAAAGCAAACGCAAGGAGAAGCCAGCTGCAAGGAAATCAAAATGGCTGCCAGTATTCCTCACCCCTCCCCCCCCCGCCCCTCTCCCCCCCCCCCCCCCCCCCCACCCCCCCACCCCTCCCCCTCCACCCCTCCCCCTCCCCCGGCTCCTGTTGAAATGAAAGATGATATGTGGCAGGACTGGCAGTTTTTCCACTTGCAAATTCAGAACAACAAGATTGCAATGGATTTAATTCACAAGCCACATTCAGTACGAGAAGTAACATTTTAAACACTGCTCCAGGAAACGGAAAATACAGATGGCAGAAATCTTGACAAGCCTTGAAAACCCACGCTGAGTCGCAAATTAACCTAACCCATGTCGGAGTATTGGTCTGTTGATGAGTATGTGGATTCAGGGACACAGTTTACACAATTCGGGCAACTAAAAGGTGGCCTCATTGCAGCTAGGATTCTCTGAAGTACAACAGATACAGCAGTGAGAGCAAGCCGACTGAGACGGGGGAAACGTACTCTCACGAAAGTGAGAAACGTGCGTAGAAGCACAGAGAGTGTAAAACATCAGCTGGAACATCTGTTTGGTGGAACAGACCAGGAGTTGCATTTTCCTGACGGACAGTCCAGGCTGAAAGGAGCAGAGCGATCAGAGACAAAGGGCATAGACAAAACTAAGGTTCTATACAGCTGCAACATGACACAGCTTTGAAGAGATCTCACTACTCGCCAAGACAAATACCTTGGCAGAGATCAAGGCAATGTCCTATGAAGAAAGGGCTTGTTTCCACCCCAGTTTCAAAGAGTGAGGGGCGGCTGGATTGAGACGTATAGGATCCTGAACAGTATTGACATGAGGACCTGTAGAAGCTGTTTCTTCTTGCAGGCAAATCCAGAACTCTGGGCCACTGTTTTAGGACAAGAGTTGAGGAGAATCTTTTTCTCTCAGAATATTGTGCAACTTTGTCACTCTCTGCTTCAGAAGGCAGTGTCGTTGAATATTTTTAAGTCGGAGGTAGATGGGTTCTTGTTAGGGAAGGGAATCAAAGACTATCGGGGGTAGATGGAAAGGTGTAATTCGAAACACTAACAGAACTGCCACGGTCTAAGCAAATGGTCGAGCAGACTCAAGGCTGAATGGTCTAATTCTCCTGTTTCGTATGTGAACATACACCTTTGATGTGAAGGATGGTTACTGGTAAGTGAAGCTGGACGAAAGCAGTAGCTTTCGAACAACATTCTGGATGCTGTTCCGGAAATCTGAGCCATGCGGTTTGGCATCTCACAGGCCCAGAAGTGTATCAATGCAAGACGGTATGAGATAGTCAGCGATCTTCGCAGCAGTGTAAGATATAGTGGGTGTTCCACGGGTCGACAGATGTGACAACACAATGGAGCAAGCCATTCCCGACCACGATCAGAATTGAGTGCGCCTGCTAGAGGGAGCTCGCCAGATACAGGCCATGTATTGGCAGAAAGACGTCTTCTCCTGGGCCTGAAAAGGGGAGAGCTGTAGCAACGAGGCAGCAACCACCAGGTGTGGAAAGCAGGGCAAAGATTTGTTGGATTTGTGAACTGTTTGCCTAATTTGCCATTGGGAGTGTGAACCATTGCACAAGTTCACTGCCGAGGGCCTTGAGCAGTATTAGGGCACAGGAGAAGAAGCAGAGTTCATTAAAATCATAGAACTTACAGTTAGTTCTTATTAGTCCTTTGAGAAGGTGACCAAACAGGTGGACGAGGGTAAAGCAGTTGATGTGGTGTATATGGATTTCAGTAAAGCGTTTGATAAGGTTCCCCACGGTAGGCTATTGCAGAAAATATGGAGGCATGGGATTGAAGGTGATTTAACAGTTTGGATTAGTAATTGGCTAGCTGTAAGAAGACAGGGTGGTGGTTGATGGGAAATGTTCAGCCTGGAGTTCAGTAACTAGCGGTGTACAATAAGGATCTGGGGCGGCATTCTCCCCTACCCGGCATGACGGAGGGTCCCGGCGTAGGGGACTGGCGCCAACCACTCAGGGGTCGGGCCTCCCCAAAGGTGGGGAATTCCCACCTTTGGGGGCCAGCCCCGCGCCGGAGCGGTTGGCACCAGAAGACTGGCGCAGAAAACCGGCGCCCCCGGCAACGGGGCTGGCTGAAAGGCTTTCGCCGGTCGGCGCATGGTCCAGCAGTGACGTCAGCGGCAGCTGTCCGCTGATGTCACTGCCGGCGCATGAGCGATGTGGGGTTCTCTTCCGCTCCCGCCATGGCGGAGGCCGTGGCGGCCGCGGAGGAGAAATAGTGCACCCAGGGCACTGGCCCGGAGTCTGATCGGGGGGCCCCGATCGCAGGCCAGGCCACCTTGGGGGCACCCCCCCGGGTTCGATCGCCCCCCGCCTCCCCCAGGACCCGGGGGCCCGCTCACGCCGCTGATCCCGCCGTTCCAGAGGTGGTTCAAACCTCGGCGGCGGGAGAGGCCTCCCAGCGGCGGGACTTCGGCCCATCCGGGCCGGATGGGATTCAGGGTGATTTAACAGTTTGGATCAGTAATTGGCTAGCTGGAAGAAGACAGAGGGTGGTGGTTGATGGGAAATGTTCAGCCTGGAGTTCAGTAACTAGCGGTGTACAATAAGGATCTGGGGCGGCATTCTCCCCTACCCGTCGTGACGGAGGGTCCCGGCGTAGGGGACTGGCGCCAACCACTCAGGGGTCGGGCCTCCCCAAAGG